>NC_056732.1:1768807071-1768949571 GCF_019279795.1 Protopterus annectens
TCGCTCTTAATTTGGAATGTTGTGAAAAATGCCTGTTTCTTGCTAAGTTTTTAGTTGACAATATTTAATCATTACTGATTTCCCACAGAGATTAATGTACTGAAGTAAGCAGGGCACTGACTGATACAATAATTTTATCTGTGCAGGTCACTGGGATAATATATACCCCCATCTACTGCCAAAGACAGGATCACAGTACCATGGTATCATAGATTAAAAAGCAGAATCAGTCCAAGGACCATTATGAATGTCAGAAATCTGTTTTTTGCACATCAGCTTGAGGGTGTCCAAGGATAGATTAAAAATGAAGTGGAAAGCTGCCATACTTCCCTTGTACAAAAATAAATAGGACAGAAGAAGGTAAGACATTATTACTTCTCATTTTATAACTGCAGTATAATTTTACATACTCAACAACCACCAACAGAAACTGGATGGAAAGTCTGTTTTTTACTAAGGTATCCTGTAGATGTCATTAAACTGATAATTTAAAATTCTACCTAAAACTATCATTCTCACTCTAAACATCTATGAGTCACTCTGCCCCCCCCCCAACCTTTTTTAATGGACCCTGACATTAAATCAAGTTGTCTAAATAACAGTGTCAACCAGGCTCATGGTATACTGTGGTGGTGTTGCACCTCCATAACAGTGGCCCCCACCACTGACCTGTATAACTACAGACCCATTAGCCTTACCTGTCCTGTCTGTAAAGCCACATTATGGACCTCATAACTATGACATCAATAATTTAATGAGGATCAATCTGCAACAGTTTTGATTTGTTAAGGGCATGTCATACCTGCTAAATTGTGTGCATTTCTTTGAAATATGCTGGCAGTGGTCATTGGTCACACTGTTAGTACTGCCTATTTTGATAGGCCATAAGCATTTGACACCATACCACATGATTGGATTGTTAGTAAGCTAGTTTCCTTCAACATTGATCACTCTGTTTTAGGATGGATTGCAAATTGCTTCAAGATAGAATGCATGTTTTAGGATCAGTGATTAGTCCACAGTTAAGGAAAAGGTGACCACTGGCATTCCCAGGGATCTGTATTGGGACCCCTCCTTTTTTGGATGGGTATAGTTGTTAAACAAACCAATAATATTAATATCTTTCAATCTTTCAAACATAACTAACACACATTATATGTTCATTGGTTCATAGGTGTATACTAGGCTAATGGTTCTGGAGCCTTTAGAAGCCTAGCCCATAGGATTACCCTGGCATCGTGCCACCCAACCTTAGTTCCCAGAGCCTCTGTTGAGTAGAGCCACTGGAGTGATCCCCAGGATGAATTTTCTATTTCCAATCCACTCATCAAGATTTATAGGTTCATAGGTGTGTTAATTCCTGGTGCACCAAAAATGGGATCAAACTAAATACTAAGAAATGCAGTATAATCTCCTTCAGAAAACAACAAATTCCTATTACCTACTGTTTCAATGATACGCCGCTCTCTATTGTATTTGTAATTGAGACTTTGATCACCATGTAGCAAATATCATCAAAAATCACTTTATATCTCTCAATTAATTACAAGTGGCATCTTATCTAAAAAAATCTGTACTTTGTCCTGGGTAGACCCATTATAGAATATAATGTACCCTTTGGCATGTACCTCACTGGACACATCAAAAATTAAAAAAAAACTCAGAGGTTCCTAACAAAAATGGTTTTGGATTTCAAAATCTTCGTTGCCATGAAAGGTTGGAGTTAAAGTCCCTGTACTCCCGTTATATAGGCTGCTGAAGCCAGACCTGTGCCTTGCTATCCATGCCTTAAGGGACCCTATTTATCAAGACCTCCTCTTTCTTAAAATATCAAACAATGAACCATTACTAGAACATGAGATCTCAATTCACATTAGGTTATGAACAACACTAAAAAAAGGGACAGGTTCATTATCCAGAAGCCCTCCTTGCTCTGAAATGGACTCTCTTTGCATGTTAAGCAGAGTTAACTTCATGTAAACCTTCAATGCAGCTTAGGAATGGGTGTCAAAACCAGCTCCGGGACCTGTGGGTCTTGCCCTTCTTGAAAATGTTGGTAGAACCTAAGAGTGATTATTGAGAAGATATGCATGGCCTCTAGTTGAATAGTCTTTTATTTCTCATGATTCCTAGGATTCCTATGAACAGGATATACACAGATGGATCCTGCAGTGGGATTATGTGAAATAATCATACAGTTACACAAAAAAGATACTCCCTGGGATTCATTAACACCTAAACTAAGGCTACACTAAGTGTACACAGTTCTGAGTGAACAGACAGCGCAAACATAACTCACCTTCTTCCTCCTAATTTTAGTTTTCCTACTGATATTCTTGCAGCTTTAAATAGTGAGGGGGATTCATAAAGGTTACCACAAAGTATAGACTACATGTACATTTAGTATAATCTTTCTGAGTGATTAGGAAGCACAAAAAATGTGGCAGGGATGTCCTTGAATATAGATCGTGTACACTTAGTGTAGGTGTTATTGAATCTGAAACCTTGTAATTACATTATGTAAAATGCACTATCAGAACTGGTTAGCAAAACAGAAGCTTGGAAAAGATCAAGAAAAATGGCCAAAATACTCCTCCTATACTGATATACCCAGAAATATGGCATGTATGTTTTGGAAAACTACCCTTTCCAAACTCCATCATAATAATACGTTAATGGGCTTGGCATATTCTAGCTTTTCATGTTATCCAGCTGGTGAAAGGAAAATGAGACTGCTTACAGCTCATCCGTTTACTTTTGCCTTTATACAATGGTCAGTAATCATACATACTTCCCAAATGGTAGTTGGTACTATGCCTACACTTATTTTTTATTTTTTTTTTACGTATACATAAATGTATGTATGTATGTATGTAGGTAGATAAGTATGTACATATGATGCCTCATTATTAAGTGAACTGTCGCAAGTGCGAAAACCAAAAGAATGATCTTTTAGATTGACATTATAGGATCATAGGAGATTACTAGGCTAATGACCCTGGAGCCCTTACAAGCCTAGCCAAGAGTTTATCCCCAAAAAAGAAACCTCAGTCAGTAACTGTCACCCCTGTCAATGAGGGACACAGGTGGAATCCTGGGACAAATTTGTGGTTTCCCATCCACTCAATAAAGTTGTGCTTGAAGAGGGTCAGTGACGTACTCTCTTTGATGTGTATGGGAAGTCTATTCCAGAGATGGGGAAGACTCTGGGAGACAAACCTGTCTCTCCAGTAGGTTTTGTGAATATCACATATTAGATTTAGACCTTTCAAGCAGGCAATGCGTGAGGAGTTAGACTTATGGATATGGAGCATCTCTAGTAGGGCAGGGTCCAAGATTGCCTTGTAGGTGAGACATAGATCACCACTAAGCAATCAGTACAATACCAAGTACAGCAATATTGATTTGAGCCTGTCCACATAGGACAGGTGTTGGAGACCATGGATTCTGTCTGTGAGGTATTTCTTTGGCCTTTCCAGCTGGTGCAGGTGTTTGGAGAGGTACATACCAAACAGGGCATTGTACCCAATTATTGGTCTAATGTGGTAGGAGTAGAGAGAGGTAATAACATTGTTTTTTTTGGATACAATCCCTTTACTCACGAGATAAGCCAAATAAAAGGCTTTTATGACCACTGCTGCTACATGATGGTCAAATGTGAGATTGTTGTTAACCTGTGTACCCAGGACTCTCACCACAAACTGAGTGCTTAAGAGGTTGCTGTTAATGTGCTAATCAGTAGGGGCCATGCTTTTGCAGAATGGTATGATAATACATTTTTTTTGCGTTTAACTTAAAGCCATGACTTTGGCACCAGTCATTTGTTGCTGCAAGACCTTCTTGAAGTATGTTAACATAATTTGGGGAGTCGATGACAGCACCCAACTTACAGTCATCCACAAACTTGGTCAACCACAGGCCTTTTGTCTTTGCCTTGACCTCTGAGAAGTAGATGCCAAACAGTAGGGCCCCAGGACAGATCCCAGGGGAACACCACTATTGACAGGTCTGCTGTTGGAGATGGAGACACCTACTTTGACCTTGTGGGTCTTATCGGTGAGCCAGTTGGCCAACCACCTGATGACATAGGGATTTACACCAAGTTGTGTTAGGTTTTCGATGATGTCTGAGTGGGGGATTGTGTCAAAGGTTTTGGCCAAGTCAAGGTAAGCTGTATGTACTGACTTTCCCACATCCAGGGCCTTGGTAACAATCTCAAAAAGTCAACCAGGTTCAACAGGCAAGATCTGGGCTCTTGACGAATCCCAGCTGGGTGGGGTCAAGTGCTTGGAGATTGCCTATGTCCTTGTTTATGAGGTCCATAATAATAATAACATGCTCCTTGGCTTAACAGATCAGACTTATAAAGCTAATGGCTTGATAGTTTCCAGGCTCAGTAGTGGCACCACCTTTCTGCAAGGGGATGACAATGGCAGTTCTCCACAGTACTGGAATGAAGTCCGTACTTAGGCTGTGGTTGAGTAGGGTGCTCAACGGCGAAGCTAGTTCCTACTGGAGATGGTGCAGAATGCAACCTGAGATACTATCAGGTCCGATGGAAGCTGTGTTCTTTGCCTTGGATAGGGCCTTTAACACTTATTCTATGGAGATGTGAGGTGTGGGATAAGTATCGGGGATGTCAAATGGGCCTTTGGGTGGGAATAGGGGGTGAAGTTTGCACTGAACCTATCTGCTAGCAGGTTTGTTAAGTCAACAGGATCAGTGTAAGTGGTACCATTAAGTACTAATTCAGAATAAATATGGGCTTTGCCATGGAAGCTCCTGATGTAACTGAAGAAGGCTTTGTGGTACCCCTTTTTTCGGGGGCTAGTTTTGATACATAACTGGCTTTGGTGATCTAGTTTGCTTGTTGAGGCTAAGGAGGGAATTTTTCCAACTGGGAATTTGTTACTTTTTACCCTTGGATAACAGTTTCTGCCTTTTGTTGTAAATCCTGTTGATAGAGGATGTCTACCAGAAAGGTTTGTGTTTCCTCGAGGAGCTGGTTTTAGTTCTGTTGGGTATGGCTGAGTCCATGTAGTTGTACAGGTGCTTGTATACTGCACTGGAGTACTGTTCAGCATAGTTGTCTGCATCCTCGGAAGGGGGCAGTGGTGAGAAGCTGTTGATACCCTCCCTTAAGAGGTTGTAGTCAGCTTTTGAGAAGTTGTTTAACCTGATTATGGCTGGGGGTGGGTGGGCGGGATAGGAACTTCAAATGAGACAGACCGATGCTCTGATCTCACCAGGGAAGAACTTACTATGGGGGTGGTGCACCGGTTGCCCATGTTGGTGAGAACTAAGTCCAGAATATTATCTTCCTTTGTGGGGGATAAATAAAAACTAAATGAAAACTCCAGCCAAGCTAGAACTTCCACTGAGTGACCTCTCAAGCCTCTTGTATGAAAGGCACATGGGATATATGTAAATGACCCTTATGAACATCAGGTGTTTCAGCTATATGGTGATTCTGAATGCCCATGACTTATCTCTTTTTAAGTAGTTTCAGTGGACAATTTCAGGCCAATAAAACCAAACGCCACTAGCTGTGGATATGCATATTTTGGCCTTGTTATGACCTCATCAACACAGCACAAGCAGAGTGTTTGACTAAGTATAAGAAACACAGGGCATGTTCATAAGGGTCATTTGCATATATTCCATGTGTCTCTCATACAAGAGGCTCAAGAGGTCATTCAGTGGAAGTTCTAGCTTGGCAGGAGTTTTCATTTAGTTTTTACTGATTGCTTTTTCTGTGTGACCTTCTCACTCTTTGTTTTAATTCCTTTGTAGGGGGTGAGATGAGCTGGTCTAGTACATTAGAATTGATGAAGTCAATCGTTGCGTGATTGCATTAGTGTAGGAATAATTCACCCAGTCTATGGTGGGGTTGTTGAAGTCACCAAGGACCAGGGTTTGGGGAGGGGGGTAACATGATGGAGTCAAGTAGGTCCAGGTAGGGGGATAGGGTATCCAGATTCATGGAGATGGTCTATAGCTGGCTATAACCTGGATGGGTGTCTTGCCAACTATCAGTTGCAACTGAAGTAGTTCTAGTGCTTGATGCTGGCACACTAGTCTGGAGGTGTGCTTGTCTTTAATGAAGATAGAGACTCCACCACCCTTAGTCTTCCCGACCTCATTTTGGGTTCGGAATGTGTGGAATGAGGTATAGCCTGGTATACCTCTTTGCAGCCTTGAACCACATTGCCACAACTGCACAGATGTCGGCAACTTCCAGTGTGAAGAGAGCCTCCAGTGACTGCATTTTCAGGTTAAGGCTCCTAGTGTTTCTGACAGCTCTTTTATGTTGGAAAATTTGTCTTTGGAACATTGCCTAAAAAAGGCACAATGGGAGAGGCAAGAGCCATGGCCAGAATCTGGAATCCCAGGGGTGACAGGTGGAGGCCATCTCTGGCAAAGCATCAAGGACTGTCAACTATGTCATCCCAGGCAGACAGATACTGGATCTTGGAATGACACCAGAAACTAAGCCAATTGTTGAAGTCAATAACTTTTTGTTGGTATTGTGGTATCATTCTTGGTGAAGGTAGGATGCTGCTTCAGGCTAGGGTCATACCTGCCTGTGACACATACTCTGAGAACTCAATCATTTCTCTTTTCATATAGTCCAGGGAGATACATTTCAAGTCATTTACAGCAACATGGACAGTGACAGAGTCATACTTGTACCTGTTGTAGAGAGACTTAAGTACTTAAGTGTGTGCATGATGTGGCAATGACAGAGTCATACTTGTACCTGTTGTAGAGAGACTTAAGTGTGTGCATGATGTGTTGGATTCTAGCAGCTGACAGAAAACTGACTGTGACCTTCTCCTTTAAGAGCCTGGGGAGGGGGACATTGCTGTGTCTCAGAATTGAGTCGCCAATGACTAGTATGTTTAGTTTATTGTTGTCTTATGGGCTGTGTTGGTTTATTGTTATGCCTTATGGGCTGTGTTTGTGAGACACTGGCGTGTTGTCTGCTATCTGTGATGTGTTTGATGTTGTGTGTGGAATATTTATGTGCGTGTGTGAAATGTTTGTGAGTGTGTTTTGGAGGTCTCTGCTGTTAGGTAAGTTTTTATTGAGGACCTCTGTATAGGGGTGTGTGTGTGTGTGTGTGTGTGTGTGTGTGTGTGTGTGTGTGTGTGTGTGTGTGTGTGTGTGTGTGTGTGTGTGTGTGTTGTGCTTGGCTGTGTGATGTGGGTGGTGTGGTATTTGTGCTGGCAATCTCCTCTATGTCAGGAGTACTGACTGTGGCACGAGAGAGCATGGATTCCAGGTTACTGATATAGATGCATCTCTCACAAGTAGAAGAATTATGTGCTAGGAGAAGAGGGTTGTCAGTGAACATAAGACAGTTCCTACACTATCTCAGTATGCCCATGTCGACCAGGCTGGCAGGAGAAACTGATGGTAATTGTCCAGTCATAGTGTTCTGAAAACTTGGATGGACTTATGGAGAGAGGGTTTTGATAAGGGTTTATCCACAAGAGTGTAGACCACAAAACCTTCTTAAATGTAAAATTATTGGCCTGAAGCTCAAGTTCTAAAACCAAAACTAAGATACTCAGAATAACAGATAAATTTAATCAGCCTACTAACAAGTGGTAATAAATGCAGCAGAATAAAAGCACTTGAACACTTAAGAGCAAACAGTAAAGAAAAATAAGGTAATAAAGTAGGAGGAACACAATTGCAGTAAAAGCAGCCGAATAAAGTGTTTTTTTTTTTTTTTTTTAGTGGAGAAGGAGGAAACAGAAGATCGTACAAGATTATGAAACTAAGGGGGTGGCCTTCCCAAATGCTCTCTCTGTGCACAGTAGAATGAGCTGATGAGATGGGACTGGGAGGAGTGTCCAAAATCAAAGAAGCAAGGGGCGAAGTCCTTCCCATATGATCCCAGTGAACTCAGTAGCATGAGCAAATGAGATGGGACTGGGAGGATTATCCAAAATCAAATTTACAGTAGGGGCAGGCAATTCCAATGCCACCAACTTTAGGAATACAGCAACACGTGGGCAGGAGGGTGGGAAAAAACAAAGTGCAGATAGAGACCAGCAATAGACAATCAAGCAAATAAATAAATGCACTACAGTTTTGTTAACTATCACTAAAACAGATCAAGTGCAAAAAGTATACTTATATCAGCTTTGTGTATCCAGATGGCTATTGAATCAATCACAGCCAGATTACAAGGAGGCAGTTCTGATAATGAACAAAAAAAACATAAAACAAAACACAAAAACATAAAACCAGGGAAAAATACTAAAACACAATAGTTTTACAGGGAGGTGCAGCCCCCACACCTGCTGCATATAATATATACCAAATCACAGATTGGACAACACTAGGGTAAGAGCAAATTCCAAGATTCTGCTGTTCTGTGATCTTGCATAGAAATCAGCCAAAAGGCTGACAAGCACGTCTGTAAGAGCATTCACTGTTATGAGTGCTCACTCTGTCAGACTACAACTGTAAAAATATATACATTTGCTTATTTATTTATTTACTTACATAAGGTATGTGTCCTGGACTCAGCACACCTCCTTATGTAGAGATGCAGTATAAGAGGATGAAGATAGACACTAAAATAAATATCATAAACAGATAGTGGTACATGAGGTAACAGTGTGAATAAGTTACTGAAACAGTACAGTTAGAAGAAGAAGTTGTACAAGGGCAAAACTGAACTTGAAATGTTGCACAAATACCCAGCCAATCATAATCTGGACACAACTCTATAAACTCCTGCGTCTTGAAACCTACTTCCCAGTAGCTGCTAAACCCATAGAAAAAATCATCTATATCCTGGGGGGATACCCGTTAATCAACTCCAATACTCTTAACTCCTACAACTAAACTGCATAGAACCAAACACTCATTCTCTTCAACAGCCCCCAACATTTGGCAGTCACTACTGATCCAAGTAAATCTCCCCTCCTATACCTGAAATTCATACTTCAACTAAAATGAAACCTTGTAAAACACAAAAAACACCACTCACAAGGATGAAGTGTCCCAAAACGGCAAAGCTGTATGTCAATAAAATGATTCCTACTGAGACACACCATGGCAAATAAAAATAAACCGTTTAATATACTCCAAATATAAAAAAAGCGATCTGATAACATAAAAAACAGCGCTTTCACATTTATAACAAATGCTTCTTCAGACTGTTGATAAAAGGAAAAAAAACGTTGACCTTTAAATCTACACTCATTAACAGCCTGACCAATCAGTATATATTATCAATTAGGATTTACTAAGGAAGTTTCCTTCTCATAAAGTACTAGTATCATATATGTCATGATATAAAAAAACAACAACTATTTGTTTGCCATATGTTAATATGAAATCATTATAAACATAGCAACAAAGTATGAAAACATAATATAAAATATGAGTCTTTCTGTATAACTATCTAAAAACTCAACACTAATGAATTAAAATAAAATAAAATTCTCTCTGTATACACAAAAGTAATTGATAATACACTATAGATTTATAAACATTTATTTATTTTTATATATATAATAGTGATATCTCTAGTATTGACAGTCTCTGGCTGCTAAAAATGGCTTGAGAGAGACTGTCGTTCAGATCAACATATTTATCTGCCTGTAACTTTATTATCCATCTAGCTTCTCTTTGTTCTGTATAATTTCTGTGATTGCCTAACCTATCATCCCTCTTAACTATTTCTGCAATAGTAAACTTGAAGCTATGTGTGGTACCAAGGTTGAGGACATGTTTGGTTATGGCATTGCTCTCATCTTCTTTACTAGCTGCCTATAGGTGTTCTTGTACTCTCTCACATAGTGTCCTGTTTGTCTTACCTACGCAGAAACTACTGCAGGATGTGCAGGTAGCTATATATATCACATACTTGCTCTTGCAGTCTGCATAAAAATTGAAATTGTATCGCCATCCTGTATCTGGATGTATGAAGTAATCTCTGCCTGACATGTAACTGCATTGATTACATGACCTGCATGGGAAAGTGCCTTTCCTATCAGAAATATCTGTTGTTGACTTAGTATTCTCATAGCATAACATCCTTTCCAGATTTTTTGTATTCTTGTAGGTGTAACTCGGCCTCGGTCCTACTATTTGCTCTATCTTAGCATCTACTGTAAGAATATTCCAATTTCTCAGAAAGATATCTATGATTCTTGCATTATTGTTGGTGTATGGTATAAGTATTTTATTAAACTTCACTGTATTAGGTTCATAGGTTAGTACTAGGCTAACTGCCCTTGTGGGTCATTTTAAGCTTAGCCAGTTATCCCTTGTGAGACTCAAACCCTGCACCTTGTGTTTGTAAGGCAAACACCTTAACCATTAGGCCATCCTCCCTACTTATTTGATCTTACTTGGATGTCTTCATCGCCATTTCTCCTGTGTATGAATGGCTTTCCTATAGTATCTCTTTTCCCATCATTTCTTTGTTCCAGCATCGCTGTCTCGCTTTGTTTATATCCTCTTACTTGAAACTCATTATGTAACTTATCTATAGTGTTCTTAAAGTCATTGTCATTGCTCGTAAGTCTAGATAATCTCAACATTTGACCCTTAACTATGTTCTTATAAATGTGCGGAGGATGCATGCTAGTGCGATGCAACAATGTGTTCCTCCTGCATTCCTTCCTGTATAGCTGTGTTTCTATGTGTTGTCCTTCTTTCAATAGGAACACTTCTAAAAACTCTATTTGGTCAGTGGACCATTTTCCTGTGAAGGACAGGAAATCAGTCGTCCCAGTGATATATCTAATGAAATCTTGAAGTGTCTCAATACTGCATTTCCAAATTAAATAAATGTCATCAACAGAACGTCTGTATAACTGAATATTATTGTCAAAGTATATGGTTCTAATGATATATGTATACTCCCAGTATGCCATGACTATGTTGGCATAAGAAGTGGTACAGGGAGTGCCCATGGCGACTCCGTTCTGTTGTATACAATACTGTTCATTGTGTACAAAAACATTATTTCTCAAAACTATTTCCATCAGCATGGCACATCTTATTATTAATTCTCTAGGCATCTCTTTCTCTATCAAATAAAGTCTCATATATTCTATACCTGTGTCATTTGGTATAGAGGTAAATAGAGAACTAACGTCTAACGTTACCATGTACTCTGGTTCTTCTTCATTATCTTGAAACCTGCATTCACTTAGAGTTTCTATAAACTGTTGAGTGTCCCTTAGTATTGTTTCTGCCTTTTCTACAACATTCCTGAGATGTTTCTCAATATATACTGATATTGTTTCTCTTAGCCAACCTTTACTGGATGCGATTAATCTCATGGGTGGATTCTTGATGTCTTTATGTACCTTGGGTAATCCCCTAAATGTTGGTAGTGTGGGTGATTCTATAAGAAAATATTTATATAAATCGAAGTCTATAACATTGCATAGGAATAAAACATAGATTTCATCATGTACTCCATTTATAACTGTGTTGAAGTTAGTGTTGCATATGTCACTTGGTCTTGTAAAAGTTCTTTCATCTTATATTCATATTTATCTGTGCTAGAATCACCACCGCTCCTCCTTTATCAGCCAACCTTATCACTATATTGTTAGCTTGTAATTAAATTGTGGAAATCACAGTTGTTCTTATTATAATGGCTTTCTCTATATTGTGCTAGAAGGTCCCTTTCACATACCTTTTCAAAGGTTTCAACTGACTGGTTCATTACTGGCATGTAAGTAGAAGGTTTCCTGAAATTAAAACCAATGTTATTGTTCATAATACCCTCATACTGTCCATCACTAAAGCTTAATTTTAAATTAACATTTCTTGTGAACATTTTGAGGTCTACATTTTTTGCTGGTATAAATGTAAGTCCTTTATTTAACAGCCTCATCTCATATGCTGTCAATTCATAATTAGAAATGTTTATAATCAATTCAGACTCACTGGTTTTAATATCTTTTTTGAAATTTGAGTCTCTCTTCTGGAAACTTTCTTTTCCGTTGATTCTGCTGTGGAGACCATATAAATGTCCGATCCGCTCGTATGGGTAGTGGAAAAGGATGAAAAACAGCTGAATTAGAAGTAGATACTTTTTTTTTCGTAGATGTTTCTTTATTGTATTTATCATGGGATAAAGCATTAGCATAGCTTGTTGATGTTTTTTGAGAAGAGTCACTGGTTGTAGCACTGTGATTCTCCGTTTTCTCCTTCTCACTTCCTGGTGTTAAATCCTCTCCTCTAGTAGATGAATCTGCTGATGTGGATAGGAGGCATGTGTTCTACTAGAGCGTTCTGCCTGGGGATTGTTTGTGGTTACTTGGTATTTCCCTATGTCTCGTGACCAAGCAAAAACTTGCCCATTTTGGAAATCTCGAAAATCCCTTTCTAATTTCTTCCTCTTATCTTTTGCTGTCTAGGAGCACTAGATGTGAACTCACTCCAAGTAAAAACACCTTCATCTCACCAACTGACATCAGCATACTCAATTCTTGTTGTAGATTATTAGATTCTATGGTTAAATCAGTTTCAATCTTTAAGTATTGATCTATCAACAACTTCATGTATCCACAACTTGTCTCTATATTCAACTGTTGCCATTTGGATAACAGTTCAGGGTATGTATCACCAAAGTTGGGCATTTTCAGGATACGCAGACCTCTGGGAATTATTTTAAATGATAGATAAGCCTCCATGTGCCTGTGTTGCCACTGTGTATGTTTTAGTTTATCTAAAACTTGTTCTATCTTATGCATAAGTTGTAGAGCATTGATATTACGGCTGACGTCTATAATACCTCGCTCGTCATTGCACAATTCAGTTCTAGAGAGCTTAAGTAGCGGATTGTCTCCTGATGTCACCAACCTCTTGTAAATATCATCATTATTGTCTGTTTCCCTCTCAGGTGTGTGTTGATTCGAATTCACAAGAAAATGAACACCGGTTCCTTCTGCCATGTCCCTTGCTTCTGTGGTCACAAATATTCCAAGTAAAACACAAAAAGCACTACTCACAAGGATGAAGTGTCCCAAAACGGCAAAGCTGTATGTCAATAAAATGATTCCTACTGAGACACACCGCGGCAAATAAAAGTAAACCATTTAATATACTCCAAATATAAAAACAAGTGATCTGATCACATAAAAAACAGCGCTTTCACATTTATAACAACTGCTTCTTCAGACTGTTGATAAAAGGAAACAAAACGTTGACTTTTAAATCTACACTCATTAACAGCCTGACCAATCAGTATATATTATCAATTAGGATTTCCTAAGGAAGTTTCCTTCTCATGAAGTACTAGTATCATATATTACATGATATAAAATAACAACAACTGTTTATTTGTCGTATGTAAATATGAAATCATTATAAACATAGCAACAAAGTATGAAAACAGTATGAAATATGAGTCTTTCTGTATAACTATCTAAAAACTCAACACTAATGAATTAAAATAAAATAAAATTTTCTCTGTATACACGAAAGTAATTGATAATACACTATAGATTTATATATTAGTAAATACTCATTGATAATATATACTGATTAGTCAGGCTGTTAATGAGTGATGGACAGTATGAGGGTACTATGAACAATAACATTGGTTTTAATTTCAGGAAACCTTCTACTTACATGCCAGTAATGAACCCGTCAGTTGAAACCTTTGAAAAGGTATGTGAAAGGGACCTGCTAGCACAATATAGAGAAAGCCATTATAATAAGAACAACTGTGATTTCCACAATTTAATTACAAGCTAACAATATAGTGATAAGGTTGGCCGATAAAGGAGGAGCGGTGGTGATTCTAGCACAGATAAATATGAATATAAGATGAAAGAACTTTTACAAGACCAAGTGACATATGCAACACTAACTTCAACACAGTTATAAATGGAGTACATGATGAAATCTATGTTTTATTCCTATGCAATGTTATAGACTTCGATTTATATAAATATTTTCTTATAGAAACAACCACGATATCAACGTTTAGGGGATTACCCAAGGTACATAAAGACATCAAGAATCCACCCATGAGACCAATCGCATCCAGTAAAGGTTGGCTAACAGAAACAATATCAGTATATATTGAGAAACATCTCAGGAATGTTGTAGAAAAGACAGAAACAATACTAAGGGACACTCAACAGTTTATAGAAAGTCTAAGTGAATACAGGTTTCAAGATAATGAAGAAGAACCAGAGTACATGGTAACGTTAGACGTTAGTTCTATATTTACCTCTATACCAAATGACACAGGTATAGAATATATGAGACTTTATTTGATAGAGAAAGAGATGCCTAGAGAATTAATAATAAGATGTGCCATGCTGATGGAAATAGTTTTGAGAAATAATGCTTTTGTACACAATGAACAGTATTGTATACAACAGAAGGGAGTCGCCATGGGCACTCCCTGTACCACTTCTTATGCCAACATAGTCATGGCATCCTGGGAGTATACATATATCATTAGAACCATATACTTCGGCAATAATATTCAGCTATACAGACGTTCTGTCGATGACATTTATTTAATTTGGAGACGCAGTATTGAGACACTTCAAGATTTCATTAGATATATCAATGGGACGACTGATTTCCTGTCCTTCACAGGAAAATGGTCCACTGACCAAATAGAGTTTTTAGATGTGCTCCTATTGAAAGAAGGACAACACACAGAAACACAGCTATACAGGAAGGAATGTAGGAGGAACACATTGTTGCATCACACTAGCATGCATCCTCCGCACATTTATAAGAACATAGTTAATGGTCAAATGTTGAGAGTATCTAGACTCACGAGCAATGACAATGACTTTAAGAACACTATAGATAAGTTACACAATGAGTTTCAAGTAAGAGGATATA
Source organism: Protopterus annectens (assembly GCF_019279795.1). NCBI lineage: Eukaryota > Metazoa > Chordata > Ceratodontiformes > Protopteridae > Protopterus > Protopterus annectens. The sequence goes on from NC_056732.1 coordinate 1,768,821,934, forward strand.
AACAAAGTGAGACAGCGATGCTGGAACAAAGAAATGATGGGAAAAGAGATACTATAGGAAAGCCATTCCTACACAGGAGAAATGGCGGTGAAGACATCCAAGTAAGATCAAATAATACAGTGAAGTTTAATAAAATACTTATACCATACACCAACAATAATTCAAGAATCAGAGATATATTTCTGAGAAATTGGAATATTCTTACAGTAGACACTAAGATAGACCAAATAGTAGGACCGAGGCCAAGTTACACCTACAAGAATACAAAAAATCTGGAAAGGATGTTATGCTATGAGAATACTAAGTCAACAACAGATATTTCTGATAGGAAAGGCAGATTCCCATGCAGGTCATGTAATCAATGCAGTTACATGTCAGGCAGAGATTACTTCATACATCCAGATACAGGATGGAGATACAATTTCAATTTTTATGCAGACTGCAAGAGCAGGGATGTGATATACATAGCTACCTGCACATCCTGCAGTAGTTTCTACATAGTTAAGACAAGCAGGACGCTACGTGAGAGAGTGTGAGAACACCTATATGCAGTTAGTAAAGAAGATGAGAGCAATGCCATAACCAAACATGTCCTCATCCTTGGTACCACACATAGCTTCAAGTTTACTATTGCAGAAATAGTTAAGAGGGATGATAGGTTAGGCAATCACAGAAATTATACAGAACAAAGAGAAGATAGATGGATAATGAAGTTACAGGCAGATAAATCTGTTGGTCTGAACGACAGTCTCTCTCAAGCCATTTTTAGCAGCCAGAGACTGTCAATACTAGAGATATCACTATTACATATATAAAAATAAATAAATGTTTATAAATCCATAGTGTATTATCAATTACTTTTGTGTATACAGAGATAATTTTATTTTATTTTAATTCATTAGTGTTGAGTTTTTAGATAGTTATACAGAAAGACTCATATTTTATATTATGTTTTCATACTTTGTTGCTATGTTTATAATGATTTCATATTTACATACAACAAAGAAATAGTTGTTATTTTATATCATGTAATATATGATACTAGTACTTTATGAGAAGGAAACTTCCTTAGTAAATCCTAATTGATAATACATACTGATTGGTCAGGCTGTTAATGTGTAGATTTAAAAGTCAACATTTTGTTTCCTTTTATCAACAGTCTGAAGAAGCATTTGTTATAAATGTGAAAGCGCTGTTTTTTATGTGATCAGATCACTTGTTTTTATAGTTGGAGTATATTAAACGGTTTACTTTTATTTGCCATGGTGTGTCAGTAGGAATCATTTTATTAAAATGAAACCTTCCCAATGAAACTCAATGCTCATGCAAATAACCTCACGTACCTCCCTTCTCCTCCACCTCATCCGTATTTCTTGCCTATTATACAATTTTGTCCATTTTGTATTAAAATGGAAATTTTAAAATGCTTCTATACTTTTGAACTTAATTGCTGTTGCCACATTTTTTCAGTACCTCCATGTTGAGTGCTTATACCATTAATGTATAGTATGTTTCACCTGCTGTATTTGAATCTTCAATTGTATTTTTTTTTTTTGCTGTCTAATTATTATCTGTGTATGAACTGTAATTGTGTCACCTGGACTTTGTCTTAAAATTGTCAGTTTTTGTCAGAGCACTACCTGATAAATAAACCAATGAACAAACAAACATAAATAAATAAGTACATACATACATATATGCATACATATGTAAATAACTAAATAAATAAAATAAATAACCTCTCATACCCATTTAAAAATAAATAAATGGAACTTTTAACTAACAGAAAATTGAGTAATATTTTTTGAGAAATTGTATTTAGACAAGGTTCATTCTGCATAGAGAAATATAAACTGTTTCAGCAGACAGATTTCTTGTAGAAAAATACTTAGCTATATAATAACTATGCATTAAGTAATTACTATGTCTTAGCTACCACTATCTAAGGAGTGCAAAATATGGCATCAAACAAAAATAAAACTAAACTTACAGTTGGGGAGAAGTCCTGAGTCAAGCAGAAGCAAAAGTACTTACTAAGATGAAGACAGCTACAAGACCACTGCTGCTTTCTGTTTTTTTCTTTTAGAATTCAACTCAACTAATGGCCTTTCTAGAAAATTCCATGATGAAATACACAGAGTAATAAGCAGCCTTAGTAATAACATGTATTTGTGAATAACTGCTCTGCATCAACTGACATTTACACCTTTAAAATCCTATTGAGGCGTAGCTGCCCTCACCTCCACACTGAAAAAATTGTAGTTCTGCATTTTAAAATGTTCTTTCAGCTTTTAGCAGCAGTAAGCAATTACATGTCCCACAGTCTCATTTGCATTTTTACAAAATATTTTGTGTTTTAAATATCTGCTGTATTTTACAAAAAAAAATTAAAAGTTTTATAAAACGTACATTTTTTAGTAGAGTTAGTTGCGGTTTTATATGTAGTCCTAATAAACACAATAACAAGAAGTAACACATCATTCTAAGGAGAACTTGCAATCAATTAATAAGCCCTTTTCCAGCAATAACCAAAAAGAAAAAAAAATGAAAGGGAATAAATAAGGAGGTGGTGTGCAAAAACAAAAATGTGTCAGCATATAACAGTCAACAGACATAAGTTAAAATACTAACCTAAATATGTGGACTAATTTGCAGACAAAAAGGGAACACATCTTAAATTTTAAATGGCTACTTCTAACTTCTAACCAATGTCATGGAGTAAAGTGGCAAAACCCTGACTATAGGCCAAACAGTCTGGGCATTGTTAGCAGCCCAGGCATCTGAGAGGCTGGCAGGGTAGGTGAGTGTGACCATCCAAAGGGGGAGAAATGTGTTACTTGGAATTGGGACACATTATTTTGGCTTAATTCCTCTGAAGCAGACTTAAGAAAAAATGTGAGGTGCTACATTATGATGCACCAGGCATCATACTGATGTCAGCACTTGTGGAAATGAGGGGCAGTTCAGCACTAATGCCCATTTCATGCCCCACTCTTGTACAACAGTAGGTAAAACAGATGTAAAGCACTCCCCTGCAGCAGTGTGATGGATTCCCAAAGTCCTCAGTCTTCACTCTTGTCCCATATGTTGGCCAAGATTACCCCAGTAGTGGCCAAAGCAGGTCCAGTAGACTTGATGATGAGGAGATGATCTGGAAGAAGCTGCTGGTCAGCTTCAGCAATCAAAATAGGAGCCACCTCTGCCCTCAGTAAAGTCAGAAATACTAGTCCAATGGGACCAAATGACATAAAAGGAAGCCTAATGTGTCCAATCAAAGGAGGCCTAGTCCACTCTGTTAAAAAATTCTTCACTCATTAAGCCCTAGAAGGGTATAGCCAACCGAAAAGCAGAGTTGCTGCTTAACACAATATTCATCTTAACATGAAACTTCCTTATAATTCTGAGCTGAGCATGTTCTTTGATGTTTTCAAACTAACATTTCTGAAGTCCTACTATACATATGTAAAAGTAAGGCAGCAACGTAATATCTACAATTTGACATAATTTGCAAAGCATCTACTGTGAAACAGCACAGGATGTAGAGGGCTAGACATGTTATGAATGTTTGCATATAAAGTATGACAAATATATTATATTTTTCATACTTATTTTAATAATACAAAAAGAAAGTGTGATTTCTCTCATGATGGAAACAAGAGTGTGCAGGCAGTGGGTATTAGTAATAGAACAACATTAAGCTTGGCTGGTAATATAAAGATATTCGGACATATAAATATTTGATAAAGCAGTTATGGATGTTAATATTATTTCCATATGTAACATCAGTGTATAGTCCATTGTAATGAAGCATTTTCTTATTTTACATAATTTGTAACTCGCCACTTATGAGACATTGTAAATTATGTGATGTATGTTTTTATAGAAAATTTTGGAGAATATGTAAAGGAAACAAGTGGTTTCTTGGCTTAGAATATTTCAGGAGGCACTGCTATTAATTAGCCTCATTCTGCTCAAATCTGAATGATTTAAAACAGCATTAAAATGGCTATGTCCTTGATACCTGGATACAGGATAGTTTGGCTCAATCTACAAAAGTCCCTTTTACAATCCACATAATCACATACTAGTCTCACAAGCATATATTGTAACTTAATGAAGATAATTATAATGCAACTTATTCAGACAGGCAAAGGAAACATACTTCATTATCTAAAGATTTGTCAAATGTAGAGCTACTATGCTTAATCTCTTTATTTTGGGGTATGTAAATGTAACTACCACTTTAGATGAAGACTTATTTGTCTATGCAGCTTATCTTGATCTGGCTAAAGCATTTGTCACTATTCCTATTCCTCATGATGGACTCATGCATAAACTCAGGAAAAATTCTGTCTTCACCATCTGTTGTGCCTGTGGAGGCTCTCAAAGCTGTCCCTGAAGCTCCTTCAGGGACACATATTTTTCTATTATGTCAAGAATAACACCAGTGTCTGGCTTACAGAATACACAAATAACTGCAAACTTGGGAACACTGCTCTTAACACCACTGATGAGACTGTCAGTCAAAATCGCTCAGTATTACACATGATTCTGCAGTACAAATAATCGGGTCTATATCACATCATGGAAAGGTCACGTCAACCAGCGGCATTCCATAGGAAATACCATTCATCAAATTCACCTCATGTGGGGGACTGCCCCGCCACATCCCCACTAATTATATATACCATCTCTAAGATTGCACTACAGTGGGGAAAGGGCAAATTTCCTGATCCTCACTATACCTCAGTCAAAGTATGATCAGTTAGATGAACAGTATGTTCGGTGTAATTGCACTGAAAATGCTGTTAGATGAACTGATTTTTCACTGAACTGATAAGGATCCCAAATAATCATGGCCTCAATGGCAAAAAGCAGGATTCAGGTATATGGCAACACCCTCAGAATCTTTATTCACTATCAATGGGTTAGAGCTAAAAGCTGAAAAAAATCAAAGGCCTTGGATCTCATGTGGACAATGCCCTTTCATTTAACAGCCATACAGCTGTTGCCATCCACAGGGTATGCAAAGCTATCCAACTGAACCACAGTGGAGTTGAGAGCTTATACTGTAAGATGTTTTGTAGCTTTCTCACACACCATCTGGTGGAACAGAAGAAAGTACAAAGATTCCACATAAGTTTGAAATGCTTCAAAGACTGTATTATAACAAAATGTTACAAAAATCTCTCTTCTCTGTATTTTATTGCCGTCTTTGTGGAAAACTGTACCTGACATACAAAACATTAAAGGACCACTTATGTTTTGAATCTCTTTCCATCGAACACACTGAGTGATTTAATGACCAGAGGACAGTCAGCTAAATAAAAATTAATATCAACTCTTCCTTGAATAATGACAGCTACATATCTCAAAGACTTCCATGCCTATGGAATAAATTATAACTTTTAATTAATTTAAGTCCATCACTTAATAACTTCAGGAAGAAACTGGATAACTACAAGAACATTCACACATTCCAAAACAGGACAGAGGTCATGACACATTCCAGTGGTTAAGAAGTCCTGACCTTGTTCATAAAATCTATACTCCAATGAGCATTAAAAATTAGGAAAATTGCCAATATAGCAGTTCGATGAGAGATTAGCTTTGGAGAAGATGAAGTAATGATATTTAAAACATAGTCTGTGTCTTGAATGTATTGATCTTCTTAAGGGTACACTGAATCTTTTAGAGCCAGTAGTGGACCTGGCTGTTATGAGAAGTAATCCACGTTATAAAACTGGAATGCAAAATCCTTTATCAATAATAGCTTTGTTTCCAGGTGTTAGTTATGGTGAAATGTTGTGGTATGTAGCTGAGAGTCTTTTATGTTTCTGCACACTATAATCAAAATGTAAGGTGAAGGTTAATTAATGATTAAAGAGGAACCTTACATGTTTGTGTTGTATAACGCAGTGCAGGGAGCCCTCATGTGGTGAAGTTACTGACCAGCCCTAAGGGACATGAAACCACTCCATGCCAATATAAAGCATCATGACATCAGATTTGTCAACATTTCTTTATTTATTGTTAATATGTAAGCATCAGTGCATTAGAGATAACCTAAGAATGTATTTCTCTGAGGTACAATTTCAGTGTGAAATTATTTACAATGGGTGACACACTGGACTAATAACTAGGTTCTGTGTCATGGATGATGATTGGCCTTAAGGGCATATGGCAAAAGAACACTGTCACCATGGGTTATTACAAAAATCAGTCCCAACCAAATATGATTTGCACTGTACATCAAAGGGAAGAGTTATGAAAACTGCCTTCTCAGAGATTTTCCAACCTCATTGTCAGACCAGTGCCATGTTGCCTTACCAGCAGTAATTATATCTTGGTTATAACTACTCTGCATTTTCTCTCTCTCTCTCTCTCTCTCTCTCTCTCTCCAACATATACACACACACAAACACACACACACACACACACACACACACACACACACACACACACACACACACACACACACGCACGCGCGCACACACACACACACACACACACACACACACACACACACACACACACACACACACACAAACACACACATACAAGAATTGTTTTCAACATGGAGTTAATAATAGACTTTATATGTCATTATCGTTTACCTGCTTTTAAGGTAACATGCTGCAATGCCATCAAATTCAACACACCCAAGACACAATTACTCTACCTTTGTAAAATAAACCAAACACACCATTATTTAGGGTAGTTATAGCTAATCAGGCTCTCTCCAAAAAAGTGGATTCAATAAAGTTATGTTTCACTGTTTCTTTTTGAAATTATCTATATATACCTAAATATATATCCTGACACAAGCTTTGGAGAGACAAGAAGACATTCTTTATTTAAAGAAATTAGGCATTCAAGTTTTAAAATTAAATATTTAAACAATAATGTACGGAGAAGTGAAAAATAAAAAAGTTTGAACAAACAGATGGCATAAGAAAGTTACTGATATAACAGCCAGCTGACTGTACCATTAACACTATAACAAAAAAATTACTGCATACTTGAAATTTGTAATCTATTGCACTTCTGACTTATATGATCATTTACCAGTAGCAAAAGACAAAAATGGAAAATGTATAGATCTGACCTGTCTCTAAGTAATAGACTTTATCTCTTGTCATCTGCAGTTCATGAGATTGCATCTTTGTGCATTTATGTATGTATGTATATATCTATGTGAATATTTCTTTTGGACAAATGTTATTATTTTCAAATCCATTCTGTGAGAAGTAAAGTCATCACACAAAGTGCATTTCAAAAAGAATGAACAAGAAGCTGGTGCTTTTGCGAGATCACCGAATACCAGAGATAAGGGAATTTCCCCTTGCTCTTGCATTGTGTATTTTGGAGATGATATGTTTTAAGTTACTGAGGGTGTGCACATAATGTATAGGCTAATTATCAGAGGTTCAAAGCCTTTGGAGAAGCTGGCTGAAGACTCCTTCATTAACAACCCTGTAGAAACGCTGTTGTTCTTCAGGTTTAAAGAGAGCTCACTGTGTCCATAATTTAGCATGAGAATACAGCGATTTTCATTCTCCAAAGTCGAATATTAATGCAGGCTGGAGAAAAACCATGAAAATAATGGCAACAAGTTAAAACACCACAATATCCGGAACATTTCAGAATGCTTCACAATTGTACTAAAAAGAAAATAAATTACAAAATTCTGGACAGACATTAAAATTTTTTTTTTACCTTTAAGCCTGTGCCAACATCCCATATAAAACTTCTCTTAAACTCAAACCATGTCTTACTTCAGCTGATGACCTTCCAAGTCAGTACCTTAAAATAGTAGTGAATATCATTGCCTATCCTGTCTCAGTCCTTATAAATAGGTCAGTCCAGGAATCCCACATACACCTCTCTTTGGAAAAAGTCACACATCATCCCTGTATACAAAGGAGAAACTCAACAGACATCATTAACTTTAGACCTATAGCAATCTTATCCCCTTCTGCAAAATACTTGAGCAATGTATGCAAACACCATTGCTAGACTATCTCCTGCAGGAAGAACACCCATCTTACACACAACGCGGCTTCTGTCCTGTCCATAATATTAACACTGTACTTCTACTCTATAGAGATACTGTCAATAAAGCTAGAATTAATGACAAACTAGTCTCCTCCTTATTTATAGACTTATCTAAAGCCTTGAACACAGTTTGGCAAAACAAATTTCTGCTTCAAATGTCCTCACTAGGTCTCTCTCAGCCCACCCTTCCATGGTTTAAAAACTACCTGTCTAATAGGTATCAGTCAGTAAAATGGCAGTCCACCCTCCCTCCATACCTTCCAGTCACCACTGCTGTATACCAAGGCTTGGTCCTCTCCTTTTTAACATCTTACCAACACCTTACATGCATCCAGACAACAGGCCTCCCTAATATAGTATAACGATGACTCGACACTCATCTGCACATCTGACATCAAAGCACACCTCCAACAATTACTCAGGAAGGTTTAACAGTTACTGAAATGTGGCTTTGTAACTCTCAACTCATGCTCAGGCCCCTCAAAAAAAATATTACTTTTGTTTCCCAAATCTCTCTCTTGATAATGCAACCACTGAAGTCATTCTTGTTTTTCATATTCTTTCTTTCAATGAATATTTCACATTGTGAACTACATAATTGTTACTGTTGAGCTGAAGGAGTTCTTTAAGGCAAATTGTTGAAAGGTCCGTGCAGACTGTACATGTAGCCTTAGTCAAATGTTAGTCTTGTCTCTTCAGAAAAGGCCACCAGAATGAGTGTTCCTAATATCACAACAACATATGAGAGATTACTGACATTTTAGGGTATGTAACAGGTCAGTGTTACCACTGTCTATATCACAGTGTAATCTGGCAGATGTTTCTGTTTCTCTAAATGCACTATTCAAATTCAGGGAATATTTTTGTTTTACTCATTAATTCTATTGCTATTAATAATCTCTGTTTTACCATCTTCTTATTTCAGCATGCATTCATGTTTCATTAGACATACTCTAACACACTCTGCAGTTTAAATATCTAAAACAAGGAAAAAATCCCTTTTGGAATGCCATCACTGATGTATGAAATGTGCATAATGTGTATTTGTAATGCATGTTTACCTATTTACTTTATTTATTTACTACTTGGTATAAGTTATATACTTCAAATATGATAGACTGCTAAGTTAACATAGTTGCAAAACTCTAGAGTTCATATACAGCTATTATATGATTTTATAAAGATTGGAGTTATACATTTCTTATGCATTTCTAATGAAGTAGCAGGTTTACATTACATTTTAGCTGACATGAATTGTTATACAGTTTGACTGCATGACATTTATCTTAAAGGTTTAAAAACGAGTTAACTTGAAAAAAATTAAACAGAAGTGAATAAAATTTAAAACTGAATTAACTTGAGAAAAAAATAAAATGGAAGTGAATAAAAAAAGACATTTACAGAAATGCGCTTACAGCAATGAAGAGATCACTTGAGTAAGAACAGGTAAACGGCAAAGGAAACAGTTGAGAGACTGTAAGCATTGTTACAATTTTAAGTTATTTAAAGAGTTTATCCATTATCCCCAAAACATTTACAAGCAACTTCCATGAAGAGGTGATCAGAATACGACTTTTTAAACTTGGTAAAAGTATATGAATGTCTTGTTTCAGCTGGTAATTAATTCCCAACAGCTGGGCCTGTTTGCGAGAAAGATCTTCCCCAATGACTGTTTTAATGGGGGACAGTTGAGTAATGTTAAGTTCACCTGGGAATTCTTTAGGACGTACAACTGTTCCCAGATAAGAAGTTTTCTTTTTAGAGGAGAACAGTGGCTATCATATAGAATTTTATGTAGTAAGGTGCATAAAAGATAAGTAGGCCTTTCAGGAATGGGTAGCCATTTTAGATCATAGGAAGTTACTAGGCTTTTGGCCCTGAGGCTTTACAAGCCTAGACAAGAATTTAGCCCATATTCCAACAAGTCAGTACCCTATGCCACTGTCCAGCAGGCACATACGTGGAATCCCAGGTGTGTATTTTCTTTTCCCCATCCAGTTATCCAGGTTGTACTTAAAAAGGTTTAAAGGGGTACTCTGCTTAACATGGACAGGGAGTCTGTTCCACAAAAGAGAGAGTCTCTGGGACACAAATCTGTCCCACTAACAAGTCCTATTGATGTCACAGACCAGGCTTAGGTTACGTGTGGGTTACTCAAGTGGAACTCGACTTACAGTTATGCAGCAGTCCCATCAGAGTGGGGTCTGAGATTGCTTTGTATGCCAGACAGAGGTAATCTCTGAGGAGTCTGTAGGACACCGAGTAGAGGAACAGAGCTTTTAACTTATCTGTGTAGGGTAGATGTTTGAGGCCCTGGATTCTCCTGGGGAGGAGCCTCTGTGGTCTTTCCAGCTGCTGCATGTGCTTTGTAAGGTACATGTCAAAAGGGGCATTGTATTCAATAATCGGTCTTATAAGGGAAGACTACAAGGGATGTTATGACCACCTTGTCCCTGGATGAGATACCTTAACTAAAAAGGTGGGCCATGTAAAAGGCTTTCTGTACAATGGAGGCAATATGGTGGTCAAAAGTCAGTTTGCTATCAACCTAGGTTCCCAAGTCCCTCATGACTGATTGCATACTTAGTGCGTTATTTAGAAGATTGCAGTGGTGTACCTGGGCATTAGCATATACAGCATATCTGGCACTTTTATTCTCAGTGTCTTGTAGTCTTTGAGCGTTATTAGCAGATATAAAAGAGCACATGAAGACAATATTCTAGTTAAGAGGGCAAGACATTCTTGACCAGTACTTTGCAGGGAATAGGAGACAGTAGATGTGATATCCTATAGGACAGTTTTAGTTGTGAATGTCATTAATGATATCATCAGTGTGGGTTGTAAAGCATAATGCTTAGTCAAGGGTTAAGCCTACTTATTTCTACAAAGTTGTAAAAGGATTGCTATGGTAGTTGTACTCTAAGATAATAAGGGCAGGCAGTCAAGAAGCTGTCTGAGGGGGAGAGAAAAGCGTAACATTGTGCATGCGTGTGTGTGCATGTGTGTGTGTGCGTGCGTGCGTTTGCGTGTGTGCGTGTGTGTGTGCGTGTGTGCGTTTGTGTGTGCGTGTGTGCGTTTGTGTGTGTGTGTGTGCGTGCGTGTGTGTGTGTATGCGTGTGTGTGTGTGTGTGTGTGTGTGTGTGTGTGTGTGTGTGTGTGTGTGTGCGTGCGTGTGTGTGCGTGTGTATGTGTGTGTGCATGTGTGTGTGTGTGTGTGTGTGTGTGTGTGTGTGTGTGTGTGCGTGTGTGCATTTGTGTGTGTGCGTGTGTGTGTGTGTGCGTGTGTGTGTGTGTGTGTGCATTTGTGTGTGTGTGTGTGTGTGTGTGTGTGTGTGTGTGTGTGTGTGTGTGTGTGTGTGTGTGTGTGTGTGTGTGTGTGTGTGTGTGTGTGTGTGTGTGTGTGTTTAGTTTGGAGTTTATTTTGTTCAGACCACTGACAAATCAAAGAAGGACTGCTGAAGATGAGATTGCAGGATGGTGGGACATCTGTTTGCTGGAGTAATAAAACATAATCTATGCAGAGGGTAAGGATAATTTTGAGTAAGTCATCAGTAGTATCATTGCTGAATAAAGAAAACAGCAATGGGCCTAGAACTGAGCCGTAGGTGACACCTGTTTTAGTGTTCCATTAGTGGACAGATTGCTGTTGGAGTAAATGTGAAAGGTCCTATTGTAAAGGAAGTTATGGGACTAGGCAATAACATGTTCTCCCAAACTGAATTTTTGTAGCTGAGCAAGCAGAATTTTGTAGTCAACAGTTTCAGCGGTACAGGTCATGTCCTCAAAAGTGCAGTCTGTAAGGAAGCTATCATTTAGGTTGTTACAGATAGAGTTTTTGTTGAGACTATAGTGGTAGTTGTGTAACACTATTTCTGAAGCATGCTGTCTATCAGGCAGAAGCTCATGGGTATTACAGAGTTTAAGTAGCTGTTAAGAAAGAATTTTTTCTCAGAAAATTACCAGAGGGCAAAGATTGGAGATAGATTGCTATGCAATTTGATTTAATCATTTTATGCTATAGTCGATTTACAGTTTGTTAACTATGGTGTACATTTTCGTGATTCCCTTTGCTGTTTTGTGACTGTGGAGTTAGTAAATGTATATTAGTAGGTGTGGGGCTGGTGGGTGAAGCATCCCATGTCAAACATAACTGTTCAAGAGTTGCTGTTAATGTCGTGCGTGTCATGGGTTTGTGTGAGAGGATAACATTTTTTTTTATTTTTTGCATATGGATGGCTAATGTAACCTATGGAGTGTATATCTGTGAGTATTGTAGTTTGAAGGTATTTGTTGTGATGTAATGCAACAGTAGCTCAAGAATGTAAATGTATTGCAAATCAACAAACATTCTGTTCAATAATTATGACAGTAGACCAAGCCAAACCAACCAAAATTCTTTTTCCACAGTCAGAAATTCCAAACCCTAAGCATTCACAGGACAGCCAAGTGTACGATCTTTCCACATGCTCTATGTCTGTTCTATGATTTTATCTACATAGCTCCCACCCAGAATATTTCCAATGGATGCCATTCCAAAAAATGTCAGAACCACCTTTCTTCTTTTTTTTTGAAGAAGCAGCACCTCTGCTAGGAGGATGTCTTGGTTCTATAAACACCTCACATAACTAGTAACCCTGCAGAAAAAGCTAATTTCTCAACAGTTGCTACATTAAGCAACTTTTTCTGAAAACCATATTACTAAAAATACATATTTTAATGTAAATAAGTAGATTCCAGTACCTGAATATGATTGTACCCTCTTCATCTCATTGTTAATGTAACAAATGTTGGGTCTTATTATACACAAGGGAAATTTTTTTAATTGAAGTCAATCTTTTTGGTGAAATGACTTAACAGCACATGTAATTGATGCTTATGTCTTCGAGCATAGGTTCATACTAGGCTAACTGCCCTTGTGAGCCATTGTAAGCCTAGCCAATTATCCCTTGTGAGACTCAAACCCTGTACTTTGTGTTTGTAAGGCAAACACCTTAACCATTAGGCCACCCTCCCAACCCTGTTCAGCAAACAGATGTCACCCACCCATCAGATGCATTTTCCTTTAGGAAGACTGACTCAGTTATTGACATGACCTACTGGGCTACCTTAGTCTTCTGAATTTATCAATGGCTGTGGAAGGAGCTTATTAACTGAAGGATAATTATTATATGCTATAAAGCCCATAATTCAGTTATGTACTAATTTACTTATTTGTATTTATTCACTGAGTGTGTCCACCAGTGACGTGCCCATTTTTGTGGGAGTTGTGGAATAAAAAAAGCTCCACAATTATCACAGTATATAAAGCAGCTGCACATCTTTCAGGTATTGTTAGAGAGCACACGATAAGATTCAAAGCAATGTGAAATAAGATACTGGGCCAGATTCCAGATGTATTGCTTTAAGTGTAAGTGACTTACTCTGGTGAAATCTTTCAGACATTGTTAGAGAGCACACAATAAGATTCAAAGCAATGTAAAATAAGATGCTGGGCCAGATTCCAGATGTATTGCTTTAAGTGTAAGTGACTTACACCAGTGACATCTTTCAGACATTGTTAGAGAGCACACAATAAGATTCAAAGCAATGTAAAATAAGACACTGGGCCAGATTCCAGATGTATTGCTTTAAGTGTAAGTGACTTACACCAGTGAAATCTTTCAGTCATTGTTAGAGAGCACACAATAAGATTCAAAGCAATGTAAAATAAGACGCTGGGCCAGATTCCAAGCCCGACCAATTCCAAATGACTTGTTCTTGGTGAAAGTGACTTACTTCTGTGTAAGGCCTATCTGTCAACAGGCTTACACTAGGGACCAGGAGTAATTCACTTAAAATGAGAGCAAGTCTTTTAGACTTGGACCCACTATAAATTGTACCTATAAAATGCTGACCTGTTACAGTACTGGTTGTAAATTTTATTTGAGAATATAGAGATTAGGGTTATGTATAGGTTTATTAATTTATTAGCTTATTACCTTATTTTTTTTTACATGACAGTGACTCAACAGGTTGCACACTTTGCTTCAGTGACTGAAACATCACAGTACAGTAGGTTCTACTCCAACATCACTATCTTAATTTCATATTTAAAGTTTTTAATGTGAGAACTTGGTTAAATAACTGAAAAAGGATATTGGAAGTAATTCTCCAACTTGAGATATACCATAATACTCTGTCACAAAACCAATTGGCTATCCCTTGCTTTAAAAAAAAAATCAGCCTTTCTCCTGTTCTTATCTCCAGTGGTACTCTGTTCCACTGTCTCCTTGCATGAATGCTAAGTAAGTCATTCCTGTTATAGCTATCCAGACAGGGATATCTTACTAGCAAAGTATTATTTTAATTGATATGCAATGGGAATTAAAAGTATTTCTTTTAAGTAGTCTAATTTAAAGCAGGCTATTATGCAAGCATTTATATACCCAATCAGATGAATGCACAGCAATTGATAAAAACTGGAATAAAGAGTTTAGTTTCCTCAGTCAGTATTCATAGCTCAGGTGTTTGATAGAGTCAATGAATTTCATGTAAGATATCTGAGCATGGATTGGATGAATTTCATGTAAGATGTTTGAGCATGTTCAAGTGTATTAAAGTGCTCTACATTTGCTGCTCAATCAGCAGAGGATCTTTTCATGATTTTGAACAGGGGAAATAATGCTAATGGGCTTCTAGATGAAAAAAATTGAGTTATGGTCCTCATAATACAAAAACATATTCTGGTGTATTTGCTAACATGACCAGCCTCAGAAATTAAGATGTCCAAATCAGTGTAGAAGTCGCATTTATTAATTAATTCATTGCCCAGAGCTTATTGGTACTCTCAGTTTTCATTACCTACATGCAAGACACTTTTTGTGATTACTTGACACCTTATTATCTGTGTTTCATTTGTACAGCTCATCAAAATATTTCTGAAAGTATTTTTTTATCAGGACGTGTTAACTGAACAGGTAACTTTAATATCATCAGCAAATTTAGCAATGCTGCAGAGAGTATCTGTTGGTAGGGTGAGCGTGTAGACACAAGCAAGTTAAAGCCACAGAGCAGAGCATTGTTGGACACCACTGCTATTGTGAATCAGCGCTGCATTGCAGTTTGGAGCTGACTACGGTGACTGGATTACGTGCAAGAAAAAATGGTAGCAATGCTGGTGTATTTAACCAGTCTTATTTTGCAGACCAAGTTTTAGATAAAATCACCTTTTCCAATATGGTGAAAGACTGACCATTAGTAAATGAAGTTGTAACCATGTTTGATTTCCTTACTTTGCTTAGAAAAGTATTAATCTGTATCGTACTGTATAAATGAAATTTATGTTGCTTCATCCCAGCTGCATGTGGGATAATTCCTGGGACCTTATCAAGAAAATAGTAAAACAAATATATGTTACATGTGCCTGTCTGGTATAGTAAAAAAGACAGTACATATGATTTTTATTTTTATAATCATAATGGAAGAAAGACAAAAACATACTGCACCATAACCCCCTTTCCACATGATTGCACTGACGTTGATATTGACTCCTTCAGTGTGAATGGTGCTTAAATCCAAGCTCCCCACATTTACACATTGTATGGTACCATCAGAGAGGATACGCTGGTTTTCAAATCCAAAAACAGGGGCTGGGTCTCCATTAGCATCAAAATAGATTTCTACCCCAGCTTTATTAACAAAATTCACATTTTTAACATAATGAAGGACCTAATGATATAGAATGGAATGAAAGATCTTGTGTTAGAGTATCAAATATTACTGTTCATAAATGTAACAGTGCCTGATTATTTTTTTACGTTAAAGTATCACTCCAATATCAAAGCAGATTATTAGTTTACTGTCTTTCTAAAGCATTCAGTATAAATGTTATGGACAGAAGTATATCTCTTCTTTCCTTCCTGTTAAACAAGAAATATATCTGTGATATATAGTAGCATGACTTGTCATGATGTAAACAACTCTGCAAAATCTTCCTCATAAAATGTGGGTTTGAGGCCTGCTTCAGTCACTTCTATGATAATACTCTTGAAAGGTTAAGTTCATGGTGAGCATACTGACTTCTATACCTTTTTATAATAAAGACGAATTGAAGCTATGAACCTATATAGAAACAAACTGTGCCAATAAAATACCATACTCAAATTAAAAAAAATAAATAAAATATATATATATATATATATATATATATATATATATATATATATATATATATATATATATTTGCATCACTGCTGGAATGATACATTAGAAATGCCATGTAGTATGTGGGTTAGGGTTTCTGCTGTTATTTGTTGATGTTATGGCATTTGGTTTGGAGTAGTTCAGCTGGAAAAAGGCTATGTATTACATTCTAATAGCCATACTTGTCAAATTTTACTTAGTTTATGTTTTTCTTTCCTTGTGATGACCATAGATATTCTTTAGCCTACATTTCATATGTGGTTTCAGTTATTAAGGATAATCATCCATCTCAGGGGAGAAATTCTTCTGCTGATCAACAAGACTGATCCATGCATGCAGGTGTGGATGAGTTTGGATTTGGAAGTGAATAACTTTAATAGCATACCTGTCACCAGCATGGCCAGCTACTGACTGATCTTCTTCTTCTTCTTCTTTCATCTTTTCCCGTTTAGGGGTCACCACAGTGGATCACCTGTCTGCTCATGATTGGCAGTGGAGTTTTACGGTGTCGACTTGCCAGCCCAGTGCCCAACCTTCCACAGAAGGCACACGCACACACTCACACCTAGGGCCAATTTAGAGTGTCCAATCCATGTACAGCATGTCTTTGGGATGTGGGAGGAAACCGGAGCACCTGGAGGAAACCCATGCGGCTACAGGGATGACATGCAGACTCCGCACAGAAGGCACCCCAGCATGGCCAGCTACTGACTGATATTGGTTGATAAATATATATATGGACTGACACTGATTTCTGACATGCACAACTGCAAGAGTCAAAATTATTTATTAGAATCCTTAGCATGTTTAATTGTCTTAATGTCATCCATAATCTTAACTTCAGGGTGGCAGGAGGGTGTGACTCTCTCCTTATACAATCTTATGAATGCTAAGCCAGTGCATCAAACCATAGATTCAGCAATAATGATGGCTTTTCCAGAATGCTCTGTTTTGTCTTTAAAGGTGATGTATCAGCTGATTTACCAACCTGTTCCCTTAAAGCAGATGCCTAGTAATTTTGCATGTGTGATATGTTAACTCAAGGCACATGTCCAACAGAACTAAACACCTGTGGGTGGACAGGATAGTATATTCTGTTGTAAATAGTGTAAAAACTGCAAGAAAAATCTAGCCAAGCTAGAGTTTTCATGGTATGATATCTTACACCTCCTGTAATGGAGGCCCATGGGATATATCTAAATGAACCCTTAAGGATATCATGTGTTTCAGCACACAGCTTTGGAATGTTCATCACATTTTACTTTTTAAGTCTGTATGGCTAAATTCAGACCAGTAAAGCCAAATCCACAATGATTAAACCCAAATTCAGTTAATATCAGCTTACCTGATAAAAGTGTGCTAATAAACTATGTAAATAGTTATTATCATGTTCTTAATTGTTGTGGCTACATTTGGAATTTCTTCCACTTAAATGCATATCTCTTGTTTTCAAAATTTTGTTTCCATAAAATTATTTTTTGACAAAGCAGATACTCAGCATCATGGATCTTTTGTGTATAGACAGCTTATAAACTTGGTTCATTCACTGAAACCAAAAGATAAAAGCTGCAATAAATCCTTTAAAGGATAAAGTGATGTTTTGTAACCAGACCGTTTCGTAGCCCCCCTTCTGCTGACAATCAGCTGCTGTCTAGGGCTATTCATATAGAGTCCATCTTAATTTAATGTCCGCATTACTATCCTCCAGAACTGGGACTACAGCAGTGGGCGGGTAGCTGGAAAGAGAGTGGAGCAGAACAAAGCAGCTGCCAGCATCACATACATTGTCCTGTATTAAATGAAGGGAGCTACTAACATCATGTGCATCACTGCTTACAATTTCAGTTACATCTGACCTCATTCAATGGCAAAATGCTAATGACATCTGCTACAACATTATGGCACAATCCTCATCACCAAGCATGTGGTAAATTGTCGGCACAAAACCACCCATTCAAGAGTAGGTGAGGCAGCAAAAAGCTCACCCTCTAACCCTAGCTCCTCTTATGCCTGAGCTGCTAATTGAATATGAATAGCCCTAGACAGCAGCTGATTGTCAGCAGAAGGGGGGGGGGTACGAAACAGTCTGGTTACAAAACATCACTTTATCTTTTAAGGGATTTATTGCAGCTTTTATCTTTTGGTTTCAGTGAATGAACCAAGTTTATAAGCTGTCTATACACAAAAGATCCATGATGCTGAGTATCTGCTTTGTCAAAAAATAATTTTATGGAAACAAAATTTTGAAAACAAGAGATATGCATTTAAGTGGAAGAAATTCCAAATGTAGCCACAACAATTAAGAACATGATAATAACTATTTACATAGTTTATTAGCACACTTTTATCAGGGAAGCTGATATTAACTGAATTTGGGTTTAATCATTGTGGATTTGGCTTTACTGGTCTGAATTTATCCCCCTATGCCACTGACCTGGGGTAAACCCAAACTATTGATACTAGTAAAATATTTTGTTAGTCATTGCAACCAGAAGGCAATGGAACTGATTGATTTGGTATGCAGCAGAGCTGAAGTGATAATAAGTGAATTGTGAAGCTAACATACATTTTGATGAAAAAATAAGATCAGTTTGTTATTCAAAATGAAGCATTTCAGGAAATCATAAAAAACACTTTTATGTGATTCAAATGTAAAGCTTCCAAATACATTTAATATTGCACTCAGTATGGAAATAGATGACAGAGATATTTAAGTGAGGATCATAGAGTATACAAGGCAAGTTTGACCAAAGGCCATGCTTACCTTGTCAAAACCTTTTGAAAGGAGAGAGGTGTCTGTATATCCCAGAGAAGATTTAAAGGAACCCAGGCAGTTTTCTAAGCTATAATTTGAAGAATGACAAGGAAACAATTTGCTTGACATGCATGGCAAATCTTTTCCTATCTCTCCATCTTGTTTTATCCATTTCATGGTAAAAGTTGAGATCTCTAAATCTGGAATTTACTTCAGAATTTGATGTGTTGAGAAAAGTTAAGTTGAGGAGAATAGGATCCCTAAGGGAATGGTAAGCGAGGCACAGGTCTCACCTCAGGAACCCCTATAACACTAAGTACAAGGACTAGGACTTAATGTCTTTCCTGGAGTCTAAGGTTTTTTTTAAACCATTAATCTTTTTTGTTAGAAATTTCTGTGACTTTATGAAGTTGTTATATGCCTGGCCAGATACATGCCAAAGAATGCATTCTTTTCTGTATTGGGTCTGATTAAGGTAGAATATAGGGGAACTATGACTTCTCTGGTTTTAGAAGAGATGCCTCTGGCAATTAGTTGCTAGATGTGAGAATTTTATAACCCCATTTGTTGTGTGATGGCCAGAGGAGACGGGGCTATCAACAATTACCCACATCCTCGATCATTGATTGGTATCGTAAAAAGATGTTTTCAGTGCAGTAGGATGCAAAGTATTTCTTCTTCCAAATGCAGTATTTCTTGATGTTTAGCATGATTCCTTTTTCTAAGCACCAGAAATTTACTTTAATTAATTGCCTTTGGATAATTATGTATCCAAACAGGATTTGACAACCATACCCAACTTGAAGTCAAAATCAAACTTTATTTTGCCAGTGATGAGCTGCTTCCTTCAAATGTTTATAAACTTTGCAGAAAAGTTCCACATTATCCAATAATAAAATGAAGTACATTATTCACTAAAGGTTGTTTCACTGAATTATCAGATTTGTGAATTTGATAATCTAGAATTAATTTACTGACTTTCCAACAAGTAAGCAAATTGGAACAACATAAAAAATGAGCACTCTTTTAACTTCCCAGCAAGAAACATCCATGAGAAAAAATTGCAACAGATAGTTATTTCTTTGCAGGAATTATCTATGAAAATGGACCAGTTACATATTAAAATGCAAGAGAACTGTAATAAGCAAGACAACTGTCTTAAATTGGCACAGAAAAAAAGAGTACAGATAAAAGACATTGATACTTCTTTATATTTTATAGATGGCAGATTAAAAGAGAAGGAGATTCAGAATGAACTTTTCTCAAAACAAAATGGAAGTTGGTTGGCAAAACATGGAGGACATGGAAAAAACAGGGAAAGAGGGAATCTGCTGATGTATGGAGTATCAGATAAGATGAAATTAATTCTTAACCAAGTAGCTTCCAAAGATATTAAACCTCAGAGAAGGACTTTCCTGTGGGCTATAGAGAGCTCACATGCCACTTCTGAAACTGATACAAAACCCAAAACTCCTACAAAATCTACCAGTGTAAAATATATTTCTTATTTGGACAAGTAATGGATTGCATAAACTGGCTGGCCTACCCAGTTTATTTTGAGTAGAGGTAATACAAGGCTTGATAGTGATTTTTGTACTATTACTGTTGAAAAAGGGAAAGTCTGATTGTCTGAGGTGAGACCTGTCACAAAAATCATATTCATTTTTCTGCTAGGCTTAATTAATTTTTCTTAATGATACAGGGATGTTTAACGATTAAAATGAAAAAGCCTTGCCATATGACAAAAAATATACTAATGTCATTAACTGTAATAATCTAGACTGGGTCTACTCACCATGAAAGAGACATATAGAAAATTACAACCTTACTTGCAAGCATTATTATTGTAAATAAAATAACTAAATACAACTGAAACTGTTATGTCAAGGATGACAAATTTTAAGTAATGTTGCAAGATGGTTATCCTAAAAGAGCATCCACAATATAAGGTTTCATATAACTTATGCAGTTAAGTTGCATATGTCTTCTTTTAATGCGTAAAGAGAGAGGTGATATTTGACAAAAATGATTTGAATGTTACTTTTTTGCAATGTTATTTCTATGTGTTTGAAGTTTTCACAGTATGAAAACAAAAGTAAGATGTTTGGTAAAAGTATATGGCTATTATAAAGTGCTATTATGTCTAGTTAAAGTATGATCTATTATTTGAGAAGGGTGTCTTTAAAACATGTCTTTGCATATTTTGATATGCATATTACTGATCTGCATTATTTTCTTTAATTTATTGCAGAAACAGTATTTTGTTAATGTCTCTAAACAAAAACTATCAAAATAAACACTTTCCGCAGGATTCAGTAAGGTTCCGTGCAGGATACCTAAGGTCCACAAAGATGTGCTGTGTCCACCATTTTGACCAATAGTGGCGGCAAGAGGTTCAAAGACTGAACCACTGGCCTTCTTTGTGGACAAGTGGTCTAGGGTAGTAGTAGTAGTAGAGGAAGCTGACCATATTGTCAAAGATTCATGGCACTGTTTAGAATGTCTCATAAGGATTAACGAAGATGCAAATTTTGTATTTTTAACAGTGGACATTATCAATTTGTTCACTGTTATACCCCACGAGCAGGGTTTAAGTATGTTTCGAGACAGTCTCTTAGGAAGTAGGAGGATAGACAAAACAAAAATCAATGTATTATGTAAATTTATGGAGATTGTCCTTAAAAAAACTTCCTAAGTTTCTAGGGGGAATTTTCCAACAAAGAAAGGGTGTTGCAATGGGAGCTAGATGCGCCCCAGTACTTGCAAACCTTGTGCTATTGCCCTGGGAAAATTAATTTGTCTTTCCATCAAAATATATGGAGAACATTTTGTTGTACAACCATTTCTTGGATGATATACTCATCTTATAGAAAGGTGATTACACCAAAATAGGTGAGTTTATTGATTATCTAAATGGTACGAGTGTGTTTTTTAGGTTTACACACAATTACCTTAAGGATGGAATTCATTTTTTGGATATCAACTTGGTATAATCACTTCAAGGTTTGGACAGTAATGTTTTTAGAAAAGATACCTTTTCTAATTCATTATTACACTTTAACAGTTGCCACCCATTCCATCAAAGAAGGGGCATCATTAAAGGACAAATGGTGAGGTATCTCATTTGACAACTAATGACACAGTGTTTAAACAAGAGATGCTTAAATTGATAGGTATGTTTCTTGACAGAGGATACCCTTTAAAGTTACTGTTAAAGATTAGAAAAAAAATCATAACAGGTAGGGAGAAGGTATTTTGTCCAATTTTAACTAATGGGAACATTACCAACTTCAAGGAAGGGGAGGAAAAGAGTTATGGGGATGCATTAGTGTTGAAATATAGTTTACTAGCTCCCCTGTATATTTCATCCCTGAACTTTGGTTGGGATTTTTGCTTGCATCAAGAGATGAAAGCTATTGTGGGTAATAAGCCCAAAATTATTTATAGTAAAAGAAAAAATATCAAGAATCTGTTAGAAGCAAAAACAGAAGGAAACAGGTTTAAAATATCTATGACATCCAAATGTGGTCACTGTAGATTCTGCCATTATATAAATGATGGTTCCTATGCACTTATTAAGGACTGCAAGTTTTTTATTGCATGTCTGGGGAAAAACAATTGCAATAATACTATGTTAGTTTATGTGGCCACGTGTACAGCCTGCCATGCGTTCTATATAGGAAAGACTACTCGCAGGCTGAGGGATAGAATTTCTGAGCACATTAGAAGTATTAAGAACAAGGACGAGCACAATGCACTTTATTTACACAGCAATAAATATATGAATCTTAAATTGTTTTTGTTTTTGTTGTAGATAGAGTGCTAAACAGGGAAACAGGGGGTGATTTGAAGACGGAGGTAGAGATGAGAGAACTTAGGTGGCAATTAAGGCTTAATGCCTTAAATTTCCCAGGACTAAATGAAAATACCTCCCTAATGCCTGTTTTAAAACATAGGGCTAATATGATTTAAAATAGTATTTCTTCTTTATGGGCTGTCTTTATTCATTTTGGTCTGCATTTTTATGGTATATTGTAATTAACAACTAATGTAAATATATTTTGTTAGTAGGTGATTTAAAAATCATTCATGTCTAGATATAAACCTATATAGTTTTTTTATGTTTTAACTTGTTAATGATTTTACAACTGTCATGTGATGTAATTTATAATTTGTTCAGGGATTGGTTAGTGGGGTGTTGTACTGGAATATTTAAGAGGATGTGTGTTTATTGTCCAGATGACTCTGATGAAGCCAGGTTGTATTACTGGTGAAAGCGCTTAGTTAATTGGCACTGGCAATATATTTATAAGTGTTTTGTCTGACCTTGGTGGTCCACAGCTTTTATTTTATTTCAATTTCTCAGTTTAGTGTACCTTGTGAACCAGTGTGTTTTTTTCCATGCAGGAATAGCTTATTCCTGCACAGAAGTGACCATTTAGGAGCATCATGGCAGCGCACCATGCATACTAATGAAGGCGTGCTGTTTGTGCTCCTAAATGGACATGGAGCATGGATGAGTGCAGGGGCTGCATCTGAGAGCAGAACTCTCAAAATATACACACCCCTGCACTCAGGAAGGGCCATTTGGCAATAACAATGAGCGAGAAAGCTCATAGGAGGTTGCATGCCTCCCAACTGTACAAATTATAGCATAATGTCCAAATATTTGTTGCCCATACAGTTGGTCTGCATCCCAGTTGTACCCTGAAATCATGAGATGATGTCAGGAATGAAGTCATGAAATAATGGCATACATATGACTGTCATGCACCAAAACCATGAGAAAACCTATATTAAAGCCAATCCTGTTACTCTAGCAACTCTCCCAAGTTCATAAGAGAAATAATTAAAATATGTCCATAGTTGGAACCCATGTCCAGATAATGTGCATTAAGTGGTTGAGAGGAATGGGGGGTTGCTAGGATGTCTGCCAAATGTGCAGATGCATGCAGAAATCCACAGCAATAACTGAAACCTGTCCCTTCCAAGAGAAAATGGCAGTAGAATTTTTTTTTATCAAACAGATTCAATTTAACCATAGTAGCTTAAATGGCAAAAGAAGCTAAATATCAAGATACATGCAAATGAAGCAATGCTGCAATAGTCTAGTGGCCAGAGCATTCGCCTTATGAGCAGTCATTCCCAGTTCAATTCTCACTCTAGTAAATTCTGTTTTCCATGTCAAATCACTTTATGAACAATTGCTTTTGTTGTATAACCTACTAAATAACATGTATTTGTGAACTGGAGTACTGCATTAAAATGCAGATGTGAGTTGTCATTGTAATAATGTTGTAAAATCCACAGATAAACACAAGTGCCCCATACAGTATATGTACACATGAACCAGGGATACAAATCAAATGTATAATGTGTAATGAATGATAAATCCATAGAGTGCCCAAATACACCACCTTCCCAAGAGCCATGTTACATTTCTGTCTAAATTAGTTTGGGGGTAAGCGGGAGTAAGCACTTGTAAGCAGTAGTAAGCAGGTTTAAATCCGTTTGCGCAGGGGCAAGCAATGCACACACAGGTTAAGCAATATTAAAGCTAACTCCCTGTAAGTATAATTAACCAGAAGTTAGCATTGCTTACCTTTGCGCAAACCTGTGCAAACCCACTTACAATTGCTTAAAAGTACCTTAATCACTCTGTATCCAACAGCCACTGTTCTGCCCAGCAACAAATCAAACAGCCCTTGTAGGTCTTGAGCCCAACAGTACATAAGACTGAGGTATCACCAAACAGATCCTCACTATAGGAAAGATCAAAATTAACATGTGAAAGGAATCTATATGCAGTTTTATGTTGTATAACCTATTAAATCCACAAAGTCACAGCAGCTTCAACGTTCCTCTAATAATCCAAAAAAAAAAGAAAGAAGCAGCTTGTCCAGCAAAACAATAAAGCCAGGAACAGCACAATTGAGAGAAAACACTCCGGATAGCTTAATACACGCAACTCAGCTTTAAAACACACAAAAAAGTTGCTCTCAATAATACGTTTTGTTTACAAAGGCACTTCTTCAGATGTGGGCTGTGTTGTACATAAGTCTTTTATACTTGATTATAAAGCAAAATTGAATAAATTAACCAATCAACATCTAAACCACATTTAATATAAAACCATTTGTTCTAAAAAAGCTTTTATTGTCTAAAAATATATAATTATTAATCCAGCTAAAATTTTATTATAAAAAAACCTAGTCACATAAACCCACATGTTAAAAAGTGAAACTTTTCATTCTATTTTATAAAAAGCATAATTCATGTATAAAATGTAAACATTGTTTTATCCAGCTTCAACCTTAACTTTTAATAGCCTTGGAGCTCTGTCTTATGGCTGTTTCATACAACTCCATCCACTACATAAAAAAATTAAATAATTTATTCTAACAATACCAAACACCATGAATTTATGTCCATACAATGAAATGGGATGAAATAAAAGCAAGTTTTTTTTTAAACTTGTGTTAAATGGCTGAGGTGGAATGTGGGAGGAATGCATAGAATAATGAGAGTTGGGGTGGCAGATCACCTTAGAGGCCAACAAACCACCCAGCCTGAATGAACACATCTCAATAGTCCTTTTATTAAAATTAAGAGCGACCAAGTTATGAATGTCCATAGAATTTCCTTGGAAAAATGTTCTCATCTTAGGCATTTCGGGGGGGGGGTTTGCCTAACTTTCACTACTGAACATGTACACTTATTTAGTATATTTTTTATGTTAAATTATGGTCCTTGGTAAATTTCAAGCTTTTTGTACAGTTAAATATTTCTTATATTTTTCATATCATTTATGGAACACATTCATCTTTTTTTAACACAAGTTTTAAAAAAAAGTTGTTTTTATTTATTTCATTCCATTTCATTGTATGGAGATAAATTTATAGTGTTTGTCATTGTTAGGATAAATTATTTAATTTTTTTATATGGTGGATGGAGTTGCATGAAACAGCCATAAGATGGAGCTCCAAGGCTATTAAAAGTTAAGGTTGAAGCTGAATAAAACAATGTTTACATTTTATACATGAATTATGCTTTTTTATAAAAATGGAATGAAAAGTTTCACTTTTTAACACGTGGTTTTATGTGACTAGGTTTTTTTATAATAAAATTTTAGATGGATTAATAATTATATATTTTTTTAGACAATAAAAGCTTTTTAGAACAAAAGGTTTTATAATAAATGTGGTTTCAATTTTGATTGGTTAATTTATTCAATTTAGCTTTACAATCAAGTATAAAAGGCTTATGGCACAACACAGCCCACATCTGAAGAAGTGCCTTTGTAACGAAAACGTATTGTTGAGTGTTAATGTTTTTTGTGGATTAAAGCTGAGTTATGTGTATTAAGCTATCTGGAGTGTTTTCTCTCAATTGTGCTGTTCCTTGCTTTATTGTTTCGCTGGACAAGCTGCTTCTTTTTTTTTTTTTTTTGGATGTTGTATAACCTACTACATAACATAAATATGTGAACTGGAGTACTGCATTAAGTCCAGATGTGAGGTGTCATTGTAATAAAGTGTTAAAATCCCCCAATAAACACAAGGACCTCATACAGTGTATGTACACATGAATCACGGATACCAAACACATATATAACATGTAATTAATGATAAATCAATGCCAAACAGCAAATAGTGTGCAAATTAAAAATCAAGCAACGCTAAGCATTGCACACCCCTGCTTAATAGGTGTAAGCAGTGTGTAGGCCAGCTAAATCAGTTTGCCCATTGGCATACCCCTTTAAGCAATGCCAACCTTAGCTAAGCAGGTTTGCCCATAGCTTAGTATTTTCAAAACTGTCCAATCACAGCAAAGTGTACTGTCATAATAAATAAATCTAAAAGTAGTAGAAAGTTAATTGCCAGTATAAAACCTGTATTGTGTACGGCATGTACTGAATAAAACAGACAATATAGCAGGAAGAGTCTCATATAGGTTGTATGTAAATAAAAGGTTAACAGCCTGGCAATAAAGGTCTAACTGCTGGACTGCTTGTGTTTACTCTGGTATCATATGGTAATGTAGTGTTGCAATCTCTTAATAGTACTGTTGTATTAAGCACTGTTACCCACATTGTACTACATAAATAAAATGTGTAGGAATGTCTGTATATGACTGTTGTAACCACAAGAGGTCATATTGTACAACTGAGGGAGACATAGACAAAAAACAGAGAAAATTTAAACAACATAATCAAAATAGCACCCTCAACCAAGATGTGAAGTGTTGTATTTTTTGCACACACAGACATGGTTCGAATCCTGGGTGTGGTAGTAAGCTGCATGCAGTCATACCCCACAACTGTACAGATATTGTCAGGAAGTCCAGATAATTGGTGTAAGACCCTGCCTGTCACCCTTTCTCCCTGGCAAATCAGTGGGATGATCCCAAAAGTTTAGGCAGCAAATAATGAGATACAACTGATTGTCAGACATCATAACTGTAAGAAATATATCCAAACCTGTCATTCTAGCAACTCACAAAAGTGTTATGAGAATAATAAGCAAAGTATGTCCTAACTCCACCCCCATGTTGTGAAGCTATGACCAGAGTATGTGCAGTAACAGAGTGAGACGTATGTGCATAATAATGTGGAATCAGATGTGCTGCAAATCAACTTTACAAATCCCATCACTGCCTCTCATTAAAGGCTTTACACTGGTTTGAATTTTCCAACTTACTGCCTCAATCCCAACTCCTTATAGCCCACATTATACTAAACAATCCTAAATCCTGCCCATCCCTTGCAAATTCTCTGACACTTTATACTCCTCAACACCCACTAAGAAGTATTAATCAATACGTTCTTGAAGTTCATAAGCCAAACAAAACATTTGGGGAAATACTCTACTGTCACTCAGTTGCAAAAAATTGAATACACTCCCTTTAGCCCTTAGACTACTTAAAGACAAAAATGCCTTCAAGAAACAGCTTAAATCTTTTTTCCTATCAAAATGGATATGTTCATGCTTTAAACTAATACCCATGAAACATTCAGGGATAACCTAACTTAACTGTATCACTTTTAGCTCTCTCTCTTACTACTATCTACACATTTTATTCTGTCATATTCCATACTAGTTAGCTAATGTTACACTAATTTCCCATAATCCCTTATTACTGCTCTTTTATTTATTTATTAACTTCCAAAGTTCACACAACTTTATCTGTATATTTACTTACTTCATGCCTAGTACCTTGGTTCAGCAATGTATTGACCTTAGTCTTACCATATTTCTGCTTAGTTTCTTGCTATACTATGTGAAAATTTCCATATATGTATTGTATTATATTGTATTTCTATCCATTCTGTATATTCCTTTATTGCATGTTATGTAATTACTTCAGAAGTATGTATACTTAAAATGTGATCTGTGTTTATCTTTGTTCTATTTGTTTATTTAAACTTTTTTGTGAGCTTTTCTCCTTGTGTCTCTGCTGAAAAAGGGCTTCTAAGAACCCAGATAGACTAATCCAGTTAACAAACGTAAAAATAAATAATAAATAACTAAATATCTGACACAAGACCTGTGTGGTGGACAGACAAAACATAACAGGCAATCCTATGGCTATCATGTGGATAGGCCCACAGTTGAAAGCTATGCAGACAGACTGCATTCCATGCTAAACTAGTATGTACACGCAAACCCTGTAACACTGGTGTTATACAATGCATAAAACAACACTACTCACACTGTCTGTAGGTCTGGAACATTATACAAATATGTAGGTGGCCTGAGTCTGCAAGTCCTCTTGTAAAAAGTATTGCTATCTGCTGTCTGTAACACTGCTGCCCACACACTGGAAGGATGTCCTCCTTACAGGAAAGGTACCACACCCACATGATGTAGGAATTTATAGTAGTGGGTTGCCATTACAGTGGTAATTGGAAGTACTACACAGCATGTTGCATGCAGGTAGCAAGTGGTGGACACTGATTGGTGCAGAGGCCATCACCTGATCATGTGCATCTTCTACATAATCCATGCTGCAATCTATTCAAAGCAGCTCAATCCATTTAGTGGAGAGAGACTGAGCGAGAGAGAGCAAGCAAAAAAAAAAGCAAATACAACAAACAAATAAAAAGAAACACATGTATCCAGCTGTCCACACAGCAAACTATCCAGAAGAGACATCTTTCCCACAACAGGTATGTGAATGCATGTAATTGAATGTAGTACTTGGTCCATAATAATGGGATAAATGATGTGGAATGATTTATATGTGCCATCAGGTGTTGTTGTAATGATGCCCAGCTAAACAACTGCTATGAACAATAGTGTCTGTCCCTGTGGGCAGTGTGCCATACCTGTCAACTGTGCAGATCAGCACTGACTGACAAGATATAAGCCATTACTGTGTGTATTGTGTAATGCAAGACGTATATGAGTGTGGCCAATAGCTGGTGGTGGAAATAATTATGATGGACATGTGGGTTCCAGAGCCCACCCCTTGCGGACAGCCATGTTAACGTGTAATGTAACATGCAGAAATGCCACAGGTGTGTAATAGGCTTAGCTGCAATCTGTCCCTATATATACCCCCCTAATGTTGTTGTAGCAAGGCAGAACAGTGCAGCTGTGCAGGAAGGAGAGTTAGAGAGTGCGGACCTGATCTCTGAATGCACCCTATATATGTATATATATATATATATATATATATATATATATATTTATATATATATATATATATATATATATATATATATATATATATATATACACACATATAGGTATATATATATATATATATATATATATATATATATGTGTGTGTGTGTGTGTGTGTGTGTATGTCTATCTATATATATATATATATATATATATATATATATATATATATATATATATATATATATATATACAAACACACACACACACACGCATGTATATAAATACATGTCCCCTACTTTTACATGACAGTGCTGGGGTCTATATTATATTCTTGAATGTCGACAATGTCGAATCTGACATTGTCAACATGAGAATATCGAACGCTCATAATCTTGAGCATGTAAACGGAAATCTCCGTAAGGGGAGATTTCCATTTACTGCAATGTAGTTGGTATATATAAGTAATGGGGGGTTTGGGGAGTACGGGGGGGCTTGCCCCCCTGCTTAAACCCATTAGGGTATTTTTTTATTTTTTGGTTTTGTTTTTGTAGACGCTTGAGATTTTGAGCATTCAATATTCTCATGTTGACAATGTCAAATTCGACATTGTCGACATTCGAGAATATAATATAGACCCCAGTGCTGCATATGTGTGAGGGAACATCATACATATCAATACACACACACACACACACACACACACATATATATATATATATATATATATATATATATATATATATATAGATATATATACACAGCAGTGAGTGTGTGCAAAATGGACCATTATCTCAGGTGTGAACCCCATGTTGGGAACATATTTCCCTTGTTTGTGAAGGTGAGATTGGGAATTTGGGAAAAGATAGCAGGTATATTTGTGGTGGTGGGTTGAGTTGGAAGATAGAGAAGACAACCTACAGGGGCGGTATATGACACATGTGGTTGGTAACACCCTGGATGGGGAGTGTCATCTGTGATGTGGAAGCCCCATGAGCTCCCATATGCAAACAATGGGACCAAGGCCCCCACCCATGGCCAGCTTACAACATCAGCTCAACGGCCCTGAAGGTGCCTGGGCTGGAGGCTGAGTAGGAGGAGCATGCAGACCCTGTGAGTGTGTACTAAGGGCCTCAAGGTGCTGTAGCACAGCCCTCAAGTCTCTGTGGAGCTCCCTATGCACCAGACTGTGGACCTGACCTCGGGTGACATGATCATGTCTGTGTGTGCTCCTAGAAGGGGGTGAACACCATCCCCTGAGGTGGTTCCACCTGAAGATAGTGCAGGACCAGTAGATGAGGAAGCCCCAGGGTGGGAGCCACATGTGATGTGGCCTGGTAGCATGGCCAGATGAGGTGGGACAGGTGGTTCTGCTGACAACTGTTCCTAAACATGTTAATGTGTCACAGTTATAGAACATATATGGGTAGTAATAGTCCACACATTCCGGGATCATGTCCAACAGCATGCATAGATATCCCCAATAACACAAAACAACAGATGTGCAGCAATCACATAGCAAACAGAACACATGGATATATGGAATCATAGTGGCCCTTACAATGGCATGCAGTTAACATTGTCAGTAACTGGTCACCAATGATAGTGTCCCCACAGGGAACATGACTTCAAACACATAGCATGATGTGTTGTACAATACGATATATGTCCCAATGGTAGGTCTTCTGTAGACATACCTGTTGAGTTGTGTTATCAGATTGTTGTTGAAGATATGGTGGGGGGAGACAGAGATGTGTATTAAAAACTATGATAACCTTGCTGTATGAGGTCCTCAGACCTGTTTCCATCTTTATGTCTTTCAGGCAAGATGTCCAAGGAGAGGCTTCCCATTTATATAGAGGAGGAGAATGATATCATCATCTCACACCTGGTGCAGCACTACCAGGTGTTGGTCAGCCGAAAAGCCCACGAGCAGCAGGAGCAGACCGCCCTGTGGAATGATCTTGTCCACAAGGTAAACAATGTCAGCCTGCATAACCGCAGTTCTGAGCAGGTCCAGCATCAATGCACAGACCTACTTCACCATCCCTGTCGGTGTGATGCTGCAGTTGGGGGGGATCAGCTTGCAATGGGGGTCATGCCATCCAGCCCCTCTGACACATGTTGAGGAGCTCCTTGCTAGCCTCAGGACACCTGCCCGCCCGCATACACAATATCTGGCAAAGAGCATAGTGGAGGTGGGTGCTACCCACACACCGGCTGAGGAGAATGCAGGTAAGGCCACAGGGCACATCAGTAGACCACTGTTGCATATCCATCTGCATCTATACAGGTAGATCATCCATATGTGAGATGTCATATATATAGTCTGTTGCTGCCTAGTAGTAATAAAAAGATGTGCATAATCTGTAGTATTGTGGGCTTGTACTGTTGATGTACTGTAATGCTGCACCCACCCTGTACCAATGCCACAGCTGTGGCTACTCACATCACATCTCTCACACACTTATGTAGGTCCCTCTGGTATACTTCCAGGGCAGCAGCCTGTAGCTGGTGAGTATGGTGTTTATTCAGGTTTGACAATACACTGGTCATTTTATGGCCATGGTATATTCCATGCACACATTTAACACACCTACCCATAATGCATGCCATACATGTTCACGTATTGCTGCTGTTAACTGCACTGCATCACAGCGGTCACCATGATGATGTATCAGAAGGGTATGTCAGACTCCTGCAATATAACTAACATCCTGTCATTGCAAAATGTGTGCACAGAGATGAACATAATGGTGGGACAAATAGTCTATAGTAGGGACATGTGTGAAACATCACCCTTATACAGTGCTACAACAGTGAATATACCAGTATTACAATGGCAACTGTTACAGATCTACACTATGGCATATCACAATCCTGCAGTCCACAACCCTCACAATCTGCAATGTGGTCCTAACATGAGCAATGAGTGTGTAATATAGAATCATATGTTAGGGCAGCATATATGGGAAATACATACCTTCACAAACACTGGAAACATATGTGTGCACACGCTCCAGATAAAGCATAGTGGAAGCAGCTGTTGAGGTACTGACCATTTGCATTCTTCATGGAAATTCACCTTCCAGCAAGTACACATCCCCAATGTCACACCAAGAAATTGTCTGCTGTCCAAGATGTTTGGCCATCAAATGTGCCCACATATCTGCAACACAGGTATCCATGGCTTGTACACATCTTATATGCCATGGCGTGTACGCCATACCCAACAGGTAGCACCCAAGAGTTGGACATGTAGCCATACCTCACCATTGCATATACCATGGCAAACAGTGCAGACAGTCATGTATGTGACGAGACTGTATGGGACAGGAATAATGTAGGAAATAAACAGATGGCCATCCAAGACAGATTATGTCACATGTAGCAAACCGGTCATGCAGGCTGACTAGTAACATGCCACAACACTGAGGGAGTTGCAGGAATGTCTAGCAAGTACTAGCTTTGCAGTACCCAAGTTAGCAATTGCCTGTACTCTGCATATGTGTGGCCCATGGGTTAGGGTAATCAGATGGGACAGTTGTACCACAGGAAACATCTGACAGGCCTCTCTACAGGTAGCATATGCATAACAGAAAAGGTCCCCAAAAGGAATGCATTGTAGTGTGTACTGGTGTACCAAGACCACTTTGGAAACCTACAGACAGTATCAAGTTAGATACATATGCTGCACAAACAACACCTCACCTCACATCAGGCCCACCATCCCCATCTGTACCTTGCTGGTTCCAGTGTACACCTGTATGTTTTCCATTCATTAGCTGGGACTAGGCTGCTATACATGGTGTTCAGTGTTTGTGACACTGCAGACTGACACAGATGTGTAGGCCATAGTTGTCAAGCATCTGCAAAAAGGATGAAGGTGGGGAGGGGGTATCATCATGACACAACAGTGCACTGCAGCAGGGATCCAAAGGATGCTATGAATGGCTGTATCTGCACACGGTCAGGGTCAAGAACTGTGGCGGACATAACCCTGACTCCACAGCAATAGTGACGGCAGTGTGTAAACTTCAAGGGATGTGAACATGAGTTGACCTTGCAATCATGTAGAGTTGGGGGACATGTGTAGGGCAGACTGACAATATACTGGCAAATGCAGATGGCTCATGCTAGTATACCCTTGCCAGGAATAGTGACTGTTGTAATACACATAACAGTAGGTGCAACAAACCATCATGATAGGGGTGTGCACACATATGCACCCACAAAGTGTATGCATCTCAATCAGCATCAGCACAACTAACATATTTGTTTGACATGGCATATCAAGGAAGAGGGCATCATATCAATAAGGGTGTGTACACTCCTCATAGCCATGGTAAGTTTTGATGGTTGTCAGTGTAGTTGTATTGTATTGGCCATACATGCACCACTGATGATGACATATGTAAAACAGGCATCAGGCATTCACAAATGACATCTGTCTACATATCATCCCAGGTATGTGTCGGACAAATACATAGGGGCTGTGAGCAGCAGAGCAGACATAACTGACACAGTAATACACATTCAGCAATAGTGTGTACACCTGTGAGGTATGGTGCACAGTACATGCCAGGGTGCCGAACAGGTGCACAGCAATACTGTGTACATGGGTGTAGTGTGTTCCAGGGGAAGGGGCATCACCTACTGACACAGCCCATGCATCACACACATGTGTACTGTTGCTAGCATGGATTGACTATAGCTGCACTGCATGCTGTTGAGTACCATATGTCATGCATGTTGACAGATGGGTAACGGGAGGTCTGTGTGTAATATCTTTATGCAACCTCACCTGTAAGTGTGGGTGTGGGGGGTTGGAGGTGGGGAGTTATTTTGTCGGTAAGTGCAATTTGGTTGGGTGGAGGGGGGTTGATGTATGTAGGATGTGTGTGTGTTTGTGTGTCTGTCCATGTATGCACATGTGTGATTGTGGGGTTGTTCATACCTCTTGACTTCCCTTTGAAATCGTGCAGTACATGGACATGGACAGACACATGAGACGCAAGGAATACTTGTCTGACATGTAATCTCAGGACAGATGATAGTATAATAAGGTCTGTAGCACGGAACATGCGGAACATGCATTGTGAGGGAAACTAGACACCAGGTATACTGTTATAATTGCAATCAGCAGCAAGGTGAAAGAATACCCATGTATGCAGCACTACAGATGCATTGGGGAATTACTAGACAACACCAGTGAGTGTTTCCAAATATTACTGTTGTCCACATAATAAGTTAATAGAGCAACAGATCTTGCATATACTGAGCAATAGTTATGTATGACACTCCAGTGCATGACATTATTGAGTGACTGTAGTAGTCCCTAACATATGGGGGCCATGCTCACGATGTCTAGACAAACCCAGGGTGAACACTGGATGACAGCAGTGAGTCTTTGTAAAACCGACTCCAATCAAGTCAAAGAGGTAATGGAGTAACAGGTCATGTTTTGTGATCACTTGTCTAGGCAATTAGAAGAATGATACATTAATGATTGTTATTAATGTGTGTAAGTTTCCAAGTGTGATGCAGGATAGAGAACCTACGAGAATAAACTTGTTACAGTCTGTAACCTCAGGGACAGGTAAGAATTAAGGTAGAATGTCAGTGTGTGTGTGTGTGTGTGTGTGTGTGTGTGTGTGTGTGTGTGTGTGTGTGTGTGTGTGTGTGTACTGTTAAGCAATGACGGACAGATCTTAAAGTCAATTTCTTGTTTTCCCCTCACAGGTGATGAGGTGGGACAGGGTCCCTCCTGCAGGCAATCTGATGTTGGTGTCATACAGACACTGAACACAAAAAAGGAAAAAAACTAAGGGTAATGCTGCTCAATGCCAGAAGTCTAAATCTCAAAATGCACGCACTCGAGGCCCTTCTCAGTATGGAGAACATCGATGTCTGTGCTGTGACAGAAACCTGGTTCAAGGCTCCTGAGAGCACCCCAGCACTATCAGGTTTTACCTCATATCATGCGTTCCGGCCCCAAAATCCGGACAATACCAAGAAAGGAGGGGGGGTATCCATATTCATCAAGGACACCCACACCTCAAGACTGGTGGCAACGCACGATGCATCGGAGACCATCCAGGTGCAATTAACCATAGGCAAGACTGCTCTGCAAATTGTAGCATGTTACAGGCCACCTCACAAACTCAGGAACCTCATATGGCCTTCCTGAAAACACTAGAGGGATAAATGTATCACCAAACAGCATCATACTAGGTGACTTCAATTACCCTAATATAGACTGGGAACACTACTCAAGCCCAAACACCCTAGCCCAAAGTTCCTGGAATTCATAAACTCAAATGCCATGGAACAACTAGTCACCATCCCACAAGAGGAAAACATACTTGATCTCATCATCACGAACATGGGCACAATGTTCAACACCGAATACGGGAAGTACCCCTCACTGGTGAGATCAGATCACAAACTAATCTCGCTGGAGGTCCTCATCCCACCCCACTGAAATAAAGACCACAGTAAAGAACTTCTTCTCGAAAGCTTCACACTTCTAAAGACTAGTGTGGTCTCCTTTAAGGCCCCCGAGCCGGCGGAAGACAGTACTCAAGCCGCTGAATCACTTACAAATGCCTTCTACCAGCACCTGCAGGACTGCATGGATAAGGCAATCCCAAGCAAAACAAAGACTCTTTGTACTAAAGGCAAGCATCCAGTCTGGTGGACCCCAGCCATAAACAAACTCTACAAAAGGAGGAAGCTACTACAAGATAGAGCAAAATCCTTAAAAGGTAAGACACCCTTGATCACTATAAGTAAAAAACTAAGATCTCTCATAAACACATCCAAAGCAAATTTTGAGAGAAAAATAGCTAAAGACTCAAAAGACAATCATAAGGCCTTCTTTAGCTATGTTAGAAACCTGGGAGGAAACTCCCAGATATGCTCAGAACTAGTTCAAAATGATGTGAAGATTACTGATCCTACAGACATTGCCAACATACTGGCTGACAGGTTCAGTGCAAACTTCTCCCCCTCCCCAAGAGGAGATATATATACCAAGATTGCAGCCCCAAACATCTCCAACGCCCAAGTGAGAACTGCTCTCCAAAGCAAAAAACACAGCATCCATGGGACCTGATGGTGTCCCCCGTTGTTGCTCCCACGAACTCAAACGAGATTAAACCCACAGCTAGGACAGCTGTTTAATCATAGTCTTACCTCTGGCAACTGTGGTCCCACTTCAAGCCTTATCTGCAAAGCCATGGAGAGGATCATAATGGACCTCATAAATAAAGACATAGGGAATTTGCAGACTTTGGATCCATCCCAGTTTGGTTGTCTGCCTTCTAAACTTGGTTGACTTTTTGAACAGTCACCAAAGCCATTGATGAGGAAAGGCAGTCCATACAGCCTACCTTGATCTGGTGAAGGCCTTCGATACAACACGGGTATCATTGAAAAACTCATCAGCTTAAATGTTAACCCATACATCACAAGATGTGGTGTACCACAGGGCTCAGTCCTGGGCCCACTCTTGTTTGGCATCTACTTTTCCAGTACAAGCAAACACAGGAGGGTTATGGCTGACAAAGTTTGCAGATGACTGCAAACTGGGTGCCATAGTAGAAAACACATCTGACACAGATATCCTTCAGAAGGGTCTCACAGAAATGGATAACTGGTGCCAGAGCCATGGCCTAAAGTTAAATGCCAAAAAATGCATAGTCATACCCCTTCGGAAAAACAAGGTTACCCCTAGCTACCAAATAGGTGGCAATCCACTGAGCACAGAAGAAGTTATCAGGGACCTGGGGACCCAGGTTAATAGTAGTCTGTCATTCGACACCCATGTAGCTAAAGTAGTTAGGAAGACCTTCTACATTGCCCACCTTATCATGAAGGGATTCTCATCTAGATCAAGGGAGGTCATAGTCTCCCTATACTCATCACTCATCAGACCAATGATTGAGTACAATGCCCCATTCAGAATGTATCTGATCCGACACTTGCAGCAGCTGGAGGCCACAAAGTTCCTCAAAAGGATAAAGGGTCTCAAACATCTGTCCTATGCTGCCCGACTGAAAGAACAGAGGTGACCTTTGCCTAACATACAAGGCCATGTCAAACCCAGATTTGATGAATATGCTTCACCTCAAAAATCTAGATCCGGCAGAGCCACAAAGGGCGGAGACTTAAACCGATAGGAACAAAATCCCGATATATGTGAGGCAGAGCACCTCTGGCCTTGTTCAAGAGAAATCTTGACCAATGGATGGGAGATCGCAATACCCAGGGATTACCTCAGTGTCACTGCTCGACAGAGGCACAGCAAAATAATGGGTATAGTTCCCCATACTAACTATGGGCTAGGCTTGTAAATGCTATGAACCTATGAACCTATGAACCTATGAAAATGATGATAGGTGTGTTGAGGCACAGGCGGGGTTGTCAGAGGCTGAAACTGCACCATTGTTTAACATCCCCCTGTTATCCACTCCATCCCCGCACACAGCCACAGTGCCTATAGAGACCCCATCACCAGTGGCCATAGCAGAGAGATAGTTGGCGGTTGGTGGCAGCACACAGGACAGTGTGGTATCTATGGCTGCTGTTTCTGGACACAGCAGCCATAGCCAGATGTCGGGCAGGGTACCAGATGTACAGGGGTGCTCATTGGCGGGCAGCTGGTCATCGTGTCCCTGGCAGAAGTGCCACATCTGGTACCACCAAAAGCATGTTTCAGGCTGTCATGGAGGCGCAGGCATGTATGGAACAGTACACCAGACAGGGTCTGAGGCTGCAGAGGGCTACTCTTTCAGCTGTAACTGACAACATCCATGATCTTGCAGGTGCCCTCCTTTATTTTACAGAGGTCATGGATAGACGGTGGGGTGAGATGATGGGACTCATCGACCGTGGATTGTCCATGCTAGAGCATGTGGTGGGAGTGGTGTGACAGCCACGTGGAAGTAGGCCAGCAACACCAACAGCTGGAGGTCGACGTGGATGTGCAAGGATACCAAGCCTCTGTCGTAGTAGCAGTACCAGCCCCAGCACTGCAGCAGGGGTTGCTTCCACACCACACCACAGCAGGCCATGTGCACGTGGCCCTAGCCAGTTCTAGATGGGACCTGGTTCCAGTGGACATATGTCATCATCAGGGGAGAGTACTATATAGTGGTTTGTACCTGGATGTTCCCATGGAACCTCTGGCAGGCACAGTTCTCATGTCTGTGGCTGGAAGCAGTGAACTGCACACCCTGCCGTGTATGGTTTGCAGCTGTCCAACAAACACCTGTATATGGCAGCCACATGGCAGAACTGTGTGCATGCATACTCACACACAATACAGACACACCTAGGGCAATACCATACCTACACACACTACATCACCACGGCCATATCAGTAATTAAACCCCCTCACTCACACACATGGTGTCAAATTATGGCCCAGCTTAGCTCTCTGGCAAACTAACAACACACCCTGTGCATATGATGATACCTGTGCTACATCCCTGTCATCGATAACATTGATGCAGGGACAGGCTAATATGGTTCTGATGCACATGGTGACTGTACTACAGTGTACCAATGTACTGCTGTGTAACATGTTGTCAACAGTACTGTTTAATGCTTACATGTCAGGAAGTGTAGCTGTCCAACCATGATGCATTATAGCTGTTATTAACACTAAGTGATTGTGGTCTCCATAATGTTATCCATTTGTGTTATAGGTGTCCATGTGTCAGCAGGAGGATGGTCTGCTGTCATATCTCACAAGAAGTATGGCACTGTTTTGACACCTTGGCTGTGCCATATCCTGGGTACAGGTGAACATATGTCACAGTCTGTATAATAGTTACTGCCTGTGCCACATGGCCGATAGGTCTGGGGGTGGTGTATACAGTTGAGTGCATGGTGACTGCTGTTAGCAGCCCATCTACAGTAAACAATGGTAGTTGTACTGGGTGGTACACACCACATGTTTGTGTATAACACACACAGAGGCTTTGGTGTTGATGCATTACACAGGGAATACTGTACACATGGATGCACGTACCTGTGCAAGGAACCCATTGTAACCTATGTAATTCCACCAAGTCAGACTACACAGAACAACACACTGTGAAATAAACAGTCCACTAGTTTAATGTCATTGACGATGGTAAGGGGAATGTATATGTCCACTTCCTCAATGTAGTGCAATCCTCAACTTGGTAAACATATATGTGCTGGTGTGGGTGGCACACCCATATCCTTTGGAGGGTGAGATGTGCTGTAGAACCACAAATAGTGTGATAGACAACTACCTAACCTGTTAACATGAACTGTACAGTATTACAGCCAGGTACGTGGGGGATACACTCAGCAGTAACTGCAATGATGTTGGCTGTGTCCACAACAGCCACACGCAGCTATATATACTAACCCCAGTATTGCTGCACACCTTTACAGTGGGGAAGAGGCCATTTACACATCTAACACTAGTTGTGATGGAATGTATGTCCACAGGATGAAACCTGTGAAATGTTAACATATGCCACACAATTCTTAGACAGATGACCCCCTGGGATATGCATATTAGATAACTCCACATGCACGCACACTCTTACTTAGCAACACTGGGACTAGACCCCTACCTAGGTATGTAGTTCTACTGATGTGTGTGGCTTTAATTGCACACACCACTGAGCTTTTAGGATGAGGTGTGTTCCAGGTTACATGTTACATGCAGAACATCCCCAGGCATGTACAGTATGGTAATGGGGGATGTAATGGTTGTTTATGGACAATACATAGTGTGACATACCATCATATACACATTGACAAACACATAACAGTCAGACACACATCTGAGAGACCTGGGCCTATCAGTGCTAACTGCCTTGTCAGTGTGTCCATTGTGTTATAGGTAGGTTGCACAAAGCGCAT
This sequence comes from Protopterus annectens, assembly GCF_019279795.1. Lineage (NCBI taxonomy): Eukaryota > Metazoa > Chordata > Ceratodontiformes > Protopteridae > Protopterus > Protopterus annectens. Next base: position 1,768,862,467 of record NC_056732.1, read on the forward strand.
GCATAACTGGGCTGGATAGCCTTATTAGTTACCTGTATGGTTGATGGTGACAGTGGTCACCATACAGTGGTATATGGGACGTGTACCAGGGGTACCAAGGTGTAATGACAGTATATGCAGCACCCACACACCACTGTGGATATTGTATGCACTGGAACCCATGATGACACTCTGACATACCCACCATCACACATTGACCTGGACTGCAATACAACCCCTTGTCCATCCCAAGACTGCTACTACAGGGATATGCATCTAAAGCACATGCCACAGGCATAGTAGGGTGATGCATTGTCATGCCTCCCCTATGGGCACCATCACTATCCCTAATACTGTGTGGCAATGTGTACTGTAATAGGAGTATGTGGCCTCAGAATGCTGTACCCTACATATATACACACATGGACACATACACACACTTGCCAGAACTCAGTGGATATCCCATGCCTATCAACCCATATGTACAACAGTGTTGTGGTACTGCAAGGCCCAGGTAGCACTTAGGGAGATGAGCATAACAAGATACATGTTAATGTCTTGTACAGCAGCAGCCACATCTAACTATGGCAATGGCTGCTGTGGTGGGTGTGATGGGCCTCACGGTATTCCCAACTACAGGTCTACAAACACACAGACACTAATATTCTCAATAATGCACATGTACACATTTGTCAGTACTGGGGTGCATCAGTGCAGGTGTTCATAGGTGTGTACCAGGCCATGTCCATGGATAGATGGGGAGTGTAGGGGATATGTGTACAGTGGTATCATGCCACCTGCCATGTGCCAGCAGGCCATCTATCAACAGATACCACTGGGGTGATCCTCAGGGTGAGAGTGACATGCATCAGCCAATCCTCTGGATGCCTCTTGCAGAGAGCCAGTGAGTTGCTCCAGTTGACATGTATGCAACATGTACTACATAACAGGGTTAGTGTCTGTCTTGGAGACCTGTACCCAAGCATGTTCTGTTGACTGTGGTAGTGTAGTTGAGGTATCCATGGCATGTGGTGTGTACAGGATATGGTGTCCTATCTGTGGTATTTATAACACCACTGGGCAGACATGTCAGTGTCAGTCCTGCAGAGATTGCCTGTAAGTATCCAAGATGGATATCTGACATCTGCACATTTGTACAGAGGACTGACAGACATCAGCTAGCCAACTAGCTATGCATTAGGATGAATGTGTTGACAGACAGATGTCTGACACTGATAGGTATGCCATTACTACATGACAGCAGCCCTTACTGCCATGTGCTATACAGGCAGTAGTCTATATTTTCCACATGCCAGATCATTATCCAGTAGGAAATATTTAATGAGACAGAGCTCACACACTAGGAACATGACAGTGAGGACTCAGGGTCCATCTCTGCATGCAGGGGTGTTTGTTTCCAGTACTACAATTAACAATCTACTCTTACTTGGGAAAGCACTGTCAACAGTAGTAAAGTAATGATACACTACATGCCAGTGTGACTGCATATAACCTGGGATACTACCCATGTATGTAACACACTCACATGGATAAGAGTGTTGTACAAGCCATATATACTCAAGTGTCCCAGCTGTAATGACAACACATAGACACATGTTATGTACATGGCATTACATATACTTATTACATATGTCATTCCCATGCTATGTTATCAGACTGAAATGTAAGCATTGGATAACAGGGCTGAGCCATGCTTAGCAGGTGTCAGCATTGCTGCAATATAACAGCTAAGCACATTTGCGCACTGGTAAGCGAAGCCTACACGGTGTAAGTGCTCATACGCCTCACCGTACCTTAGCACAGCTTAGCATCACGCAAACCCATGCAAATGCACTTAAAGCTGTTGAAAACTGCCTTAACCACTCTGTATCCAACAGCCCTTGTACTACCCAGCAACAAAATAAACAGCCCTTGCAGGTCTTGAACCCAGGACCCTGTACACTATAGTCACAGCAGTTAACCACTATGCCATGACAGCTGTGAAGGCAGTTTTTGTTTTTCCAATATATCTGTCAGTACACATATTGAATAGTATTGAACAATTGCTGTGATTTCTACAATTGTGTAGTACTTGTTAGTGATATTACTGTTGCATCACATATGTTATATCTAAATATACACATATCAAATACATACAGTGTGATACATCTGGGAAGGTATACACAACAGTAATGTTTACACATGACAAGGATATGTATGTGTATATATATATATATATATATATATATATATATATATATATATATATATATATATATATACATATGTAGCTATATGTGTACATGTACATACACATATATATTCATATATATGTATGTATACACATCTGTATATTGCATGACATATATGGCCATATATAGCTCTCTTTGTGTATATATGTATATATATATATATATATATATATATATATATATATATACATGTAAAGCTATATGTGTGTGTGTGTGTGTGTGTGTGTGTGTATATATATATATATATATATATATATATATATATATATATATATATATATATATATAGGTCTATATCAGAATAGCGAAGAGGCGTTTAATTGAACACTTCTTCATCGGCACATAAAGAGCAAACCCACTAAAGCGTGGATGCTCAAAACAGTGATTTCTTTCCCTGGGAAAGAAATCACTTGGCCTTCCCCATGTGTTTGCCCCTTTCCCCACTGTAGCGCAATCTCGGAGTTGGTGTATTTAGTTAGGGGGGAGGGGGGGCAAAACCCCCCACATTGTAATTTTTGAAAGTGTGTGTGTTTGTGTATTAGTGATACTGATTTCTTTCCCAGGAAAAGAAATTGGTGTTCTGAGCATTCATGCTTTAGTGCGTTTGCTGTTTATGTGTCGATGAAGAGGAGTTTAATTAAATGCCTCTTCGTTATTCTGATATACACCCATATATATATATATATATATATATATATATATATATATATATATATATATGTGTGTGTGTGTGTGTGTGTGTGTGTGTGTGTGATACCTCAGCACCAATAGTCTCAACCTCTTAGTGTAAGGGGATGTCATGTACGTATTGCAGGTATATAAGTAGACTGTTGCTGTTGTAACAGGGGTTGTCTTAACAGAAATGTTGTGTGTGGGAGTTCACATCTGCTATTGACATGTATGCCATCAGTTATTGACAGATGTCCTAAGGTCAATATAGTACAGTACCCCTGATATCACAGTAATGGTCCTGTGGAATACAGCACAGATATGGCCAATAAATGTGGACAGTCTGACACACTTTGGTCAGTCCAGAGGTATAAACAGAAAGCCTTAGTGCAAGACATGTGGACCAAGCCTGACAATGTGGATGTTAACAGCCATGTAAATGGGGATATCATGTAAATACTGGAATGCATATGCCCACACAGTTTATGCATTCACACATCCCTGTCTGTCCTGACACATAATAACTGGTGGTGCAGAGGTCACATGGTCACATACTATCCACTAATTAGTGACAAAAATATGTACAGCATCCCACTGCTTTGTCAGAAATACATGACAGTTATGGTGGCCCAGCAGCAGTACATCTGGCAAATATCTGGACATAACATCACACTAGGTAAGTACCCTAAGTTGATAGGCATGTAACATAGCTCTGCACAAACTACAGGCAGGCTGCCACAACACTGGCCTACATTTCTTATGGGGGAATACGCATGTACTTGCAAATATACCAGGCTCTACAGGCATTTCACAGCACAGAGTAACAGACACCTGTGTGAAAGTGCATACCCACAACCAATGTGAACACAGCCACATATGGTATGCTAGCTTAATATTACAGTATATGGACTGTCTGATTAACACCATCCTCTTATGTGCTACTCACATACTAACCCTACATATATTGGGTCACTACACAGTGTGGTCTGATGCCTGTCTGTGGTATGGGGCATGTGTGTGTTTGGCCCTACAAACATGTAAGTCAATAGGGTACCATACACTGAAGCAGCATGTAACCTCAGATAGAACAGGACCAAGAACAATGATATCTACCACAGTCTGTACACAGGCCAAGGTACATGTTCACAATAAACACACTGTCAACAATCACCATAAGTACACAGACCTCAATACTGTACACACAACCACAGGATGCCCAGGTTATGTCCTCAAATATAACCCCCTACTATACATAACATGTCTAGCAGTTTGATATCTCATTGGCTTGTTATCAGATATGATGTTAATAAATAATGGAGTACAGAACATATGCACCTCTTACTGCATGCCATGTGTACAAAGGTTGACGGAGTTGTGGCTGGAGGCACAAACACAGGGCCAATATTGACATGTTGCTGTCACAACCTCATACATTTACTGTTGTAACATGGTTTGTTGTGACATATGTTCTATGAGGGATATGAAGTCAGTAACTCTCATGGCTGTCACCATGTACTGACTGCAGTCCTCAGACTATGCTTCTGCAGTTCCAGGATAGGTAATCTGTGAGTAACACAAGACACATAAGGCTCCAAACACTGGTCAGTCTACAGATAACCCTACAGGTGGATGTTTCCTCAAACATATAACACTGTCATGACAGGTATTAAATCATGTAGATCAGCCATATCCACACAAACCCTGTTAAACCAACATTACTCCTAATGCAAAAGAGCATAACTTACATTCTGCAGTCATGTTTGAAACATCCCCTTCCTGGTTGTTGGCCTGTCTCCACAGTGTATTTTGTTAGAAGTATATCCCACTACCATCTGTGATGCTGTTTGCCAAACACTGACGTGAAGGCCTGCTCACAGTGAATGAAAAGGGCCAACACCCACATGATATTCCTAGTTATAGGAGTGTGTTTCCATGCAATTGGCTATGGGAATGTTACCACAGCTGTTCCACATGCAATCAGCTAGTGGGGGATTGCAATTCATGCACAGGCCATCAGCTGATCATGAGCATCACTTACAAAACATAAGCTGCAGCCTTGGTGAAGCAGGCGTACTTCTCCACATCCACCAAGGAGGGAATGAGAGAGACAGACAGAGACAAAGTAAGACAAGGAGGGGGTAGTAGAATAAAAGCTAAGCATGTTTGTATCACACACTTACCAAACCCCTGCCTATGTATTGCTATTACATGTCTGTGCAGTTATTACATTCACCACAATGCTTACATGTTGGGGAGCTGTTCAAAGGTATATTTGATGGTGAGTGACATCAGCAACAGTGATAAAGGTGGGATAAGGTAGGTGTAGTACATGTGCCTGTCCACAAGAACAGGTGTCAAAGTCGATACTGCCACACTCTCTCAGGGACTCACACACATTATCACAGTTGGCAGGGTCAGGATTAGACTTCCTAACTAGCTAGTTTGCCACAATACAGCAATATGCAGGTAACACATGCACCACAGAGGTTATCAGGCTGATATATGGACAAAAGGTATGTTAAGGTGTTTGACATCAGAAGGCATGCTTCAGTAAGCCAATGGGAGGTGTAGTGAGTGTGCATGATGTCCAAATCATTATACTCCACACACACACACACACACACACACACACACACACACACACACACACAGGTTTGCCAGTGCTGACATGCATTGGTACATTGCTTCACAGGTGTGTAGTGGGTGACTGTGCCAGAAGGCTGTACAAGGCTAGGTAAAGGGTATACCTTGGCATCAGGCCACATGACAATGGTCTGCAGTGTGGCTCAGGGGTGTAGTCTCTGGATTGGCCCACACAGGTGGGTATTGTATTCACCATCCACTCATCTGGGTTACTATTGTGGGTTGCCAGTGCTGTGCAATGCTTGCCATGTATGTGTTCTATATTCCATAACATGGATGGTGTCTGGGATGTGCACACATCCCACATGCATGTTCTGTGACATTTGGAAGTGTACCTGCGGTGTCTGGGGCATGTTGTGTAGACAGAGTTTTATCATCAGGTGTGCCATTCCTGACCTCATGTGGTGAGAACTGGCAATGGACACCAGGTTTACCCTGCACCTACATTGACAGCATGATACAGGCATTCACTGGTGTCAGTGGCATCTGTCCATAAGGCATTGTATGTCCTTTGTGGGTTACATTTGCTGGCTCTACAGTTGTTGTAGGCATCCAGTGGGGAAGATAGCAAAGGAGCACTGTATGCAATGATTTGCCTATTTTAGGGATGGGACAGATTGCCATGTCCTCTGTAGTCCACTGCAAGCACACCATGGTTACTATCTGTTGGAAATATGCAGGAAACTACCAACATAGTGGTTGTTGTCTAGCCGAGTGTGTTTGTGTATGAGACATGGGTGGAAAGTGTTCTCTGGGCAATACAAGGGGTGCCTATATTTTTCCCCAAGCCATGATGTCACATGTAAGGATATGGATTGTCTACCTCAGCCTCTCTGCTGTTTGACATCTGTTATCCTTGTAAGCTGGATGTTGTGACATATAATAGGCCCACCATTTAAGAAATTAGCAAAACCTGCTCTACAATGAGTCCTGTTATTTGCACACTTATAGCTACTTCCACACAGGATACATATCACACACACACACACACACACACACACACACACACACACACACACGCACACACACACACACACACACACACACACACACACACACACACACACACACCAATTTTCACAGTTGCCATGTCTGGGATTAGAACTCCTACCTAACTAATACATCACACTACAGAAGTATGCAGTTATAGCCCACACCATGGAGCTTACTGGGCTACTTTTTCCCCAAAGGTGTATATCACATTGATCCCTATACAGACAAACAAACACACACATACAAAGTTATGCAATTCCCATGTCTGGGATTAGAACTCCTACCTAACTAATACATCACACTACAGAATTATGCAGTTATAGCCCGCACCATGGAGCTTACTGGGCTTATCTTTCTCCATAGTTGTATATCAAAGTGAATGACATCAGCAAGCTTCCCAAAGTAGGGCAATGGAAGTTGTATTGATGTGAATGGCCTCAAAATCATTGATCCCTATGCAGACAAACAGACACTGGTATACAGTTGCCATGTCTGGGATTAGAACTTCTATCTAACTAGTACATAATACTATAGCATTACGTAATTAGAGCATGCACCACAGAGCTTACTGGGCTATGCCTTCACCAATGGTGTATATCAAAGTGAATGACATCAGCAGGCATGCCAAAGTAGTGCAATGGAAGTTATAGTGACTGTAAATGGCCTCAAAAGCATTGAGCCCTACACAGACAAACAAACACACAAACACACAATGTTTTACAATTGCCATCTCTTGGATTAGAACTCCTACCTAGCTAGTACATCACACTACAGCATTATGTAGTTATAGCATGTGTCATGGAGCTTACTGGGCTACTTCTTCCCAAAAGATGTATATCAAAGTGAATGACATCAGCAGGCTTGCCATAGTAGGGCAATGGAAGTTGTAGTGACTGTGAATGGCCTCAAAAGCAGTGATCCCTACACAGACAAGCAAACACACACACAAAGGTGTGCAGTTGCCATGTCTAGGATTAGATCTCCTACCTAACTAGCATGTCATACTATAGCATTATGCAGTTATGGCACTCACCATTGAGCTTACTGAGCTACGTTTTCCCCAAAGGTGCATTTCAAAGTGAATTACATCAGTAGGCTTGCCAAGGTTGTGCAATGGAAAGTGTAGGTCATAGGTTCATAGGTTCATAGGTTGGTAGTAGGCTACCTGCCCTAGGGCCTATACATGCCTAGCCATGACAATTCCCTGGCTATGTCTTCCCACAATATTTACTTCCCCGAACCCCTGCCTAGCAGGGCAACTGACATAATCCCGAGGTCAGTTACCTATCTCCTATCCAATCATCAATGTTCCTTTTCAAGAGGGCCAAAGAGGCACTCTGCTTGACATGTATGGGTAGTCTATTCCAGAGGATGAGAAGTCTCTGGGTCAGGGACACATCCCACCAGCATGTATTGTTCATTGTGATGACAAGGTTTTTATCCCTGGAGTGTGTGTCTGTGAGGGATTTGGATTTCTTTAAGTATAGCATGTACAACAGCTCTGGGTTTGACATGGCATTATATGTTAAGCAGAGATTGCCTCTGAGTACAGGATATGTGACAGACTATAGCTGAATGATTTTCAGATGGTCAGCATAGAGCATCTGGTTTAGGCCTGTGATACTTTTAGTGAGGTATGTCTGCAGCTTTTCTAGTTGTTTCAGATGTCTTGTGAGGTACATACCTAGTGAGCCATTGTAGCCTGTACTGGGTCTACTGAGAGATGACAACAGTGGGACAATGGCCTCCTTTTTCCTGGATGTAAAGCCCTTAGTGATGAGGTGTGCCACATAGGGGGATTTTCTGACTGTTGTGGCAATGTGGTTGTCAAAAGTAGGACCACTGTCCACCTGTGTCCCTAAGTCACTTATCACACTTTAGGTGTTTAGTGTACTTCCACCTATGTGGTACTTCATAGGTACATGTCCCCTCCCAAAGGGGATAACTATACATTTACTGGTATTGAGCTTGAGGCCATGGCTCATGCACCAAGCATCTCTTTCTGTAAGGCCCTTCTGTAGAATATGCACAGCATGTGGGGATTCAGTATTGGCTCCCAGTGTGCAGTCATCTACGACTTTTGTTAGCCAGAGTCCCTTAGTGTTGGCCTGTACTTCAGAGCAGTAGATGCCAAACAAGAGTGGTCCCAGGACTGAACCCTGAGGTACTCCAACTGTCACTTATCCGGGGCTGGAGTTGGTGTCACCTACTTTTACAGTCTGGGTTCTGTCAGTACAGCAGTTGGCAGTCCACTAGGTGACATAGGGATTAATGGCTAGCTTGGTACATTTATCTATGATTCCAGACTGGGGGATGGTGTCAAAGGTCTTGGTGAGGTCCAGATATGCTGTGTGAAGCACCTTACCCTTGTCCATAGCTCTGGAGACTGATTCATAGATGTCAATCAGGTTCAAAAGACATGATTGGCCCTTCATAAACGCAACCTGGGTGAGGTCCAGTGTTTGCAGGTTTCCAATGGGTTTGTTTATAAGTTCCATGATAATACATTCCATGGCCTGGCAGATCAGGCACGTCATACTGCCGGGGCTGTAGTTCCCAGGATCCATGGTGGATCCCACCTTGTGGACTGGATTAACTGTAGCTGTGCACCACACAGTGGGCATGAAGCCTGAGGTTTGGCTATGATTAGACATGGCACATAGTTGAGGTGGCAGTTCATTTTGTAGTTCATGTGGTACACAGCCCGGGATGTTGACTGGACACATGGATGCTGTTTTCTTAGCTCTGGAGAGTGCGTTTTTTACCTGTGTGGCCATTATTACTGGAATATGGCAACCTTTCAGTGTTGAGATGGGCCCTTTTGGGGGAGGGAAGGGGGTGCAGTTGGCAATGAATCGATCTGCCAGGATATTGGCAATATCCTTGGGAGCAGTATATTTAATACCATCCTGTTGTAGCTCAGAGCAGTTCTGATCATTGCCATTTAGATTCCTGATATAGCTATGGAATGGCTTGCAGTTGTCTTTGGCATCTTTAGTTATATTATGTTCATAACTAGGTTTGGAGGATGTTATGAGGGAACTCAGCTTTTTACTGAGGCTGGTAAGAGAGTGTTTTGCATCATGGAAATTTCCTCATTTCTGCAACAGTTTTTTTCCTTTTGTTGTACAATATGTTTATGGCAGGGGGCCACCACATTGGCTTCCTTTTCTTGGTGGGGAGCGTCTTGGTTCTATTTTGGATGGCATGATTCATGCACAAGTGGATGTGCTCATACAGTGTCTTCATGTAGGATTCAGCAGTTGTCCTTTCAGTTCCCGTCTGCATGGGTGTCATGACGTTGGTCATGTCTGATATGTGTAGCATGATATTGGCTTTGGAGATGTGCGTTACAGAGGTTTCCTTACTGGGGTGTGGGGGTGAGATGTGGATGTTAAGGGTGATTAGCTTATGGGCAGACCTGACCACCGATGGGATGACCATAGGTGTGGAACATTGGTTTCCCATGTTGGTAATGACCAAGTCTAGGATATTTGAGCCTCTGGTGGGACTATGGGTTACTTGATCCAGGGCATTGGGAATTATGACTTCCAAGAACCATTGGGCACATGTGTTGGTATACAAGTAGTCTTCCCAGTTAATGGCTGGGTAGTGTAAGTCACCCAGTATTAGTGTGTTTGGTTGTACCATAATATTTCCCAGTATGTTTTGAAAGGTGTAGTGGGAATCCTGGGGTATGGTGGGGGATCTGTAGCAAGCTATACAATTTGGATTGCAGTCTAACCTAGTGTTAGTTGTACCGGGGGTATTACAAGCTCATTCTGTTATGTAAGTAGCCTGGTGGTGTGAATATCCTTGGTGTATATGGACACACCTTCACCTTTAGTGTATCAGACCTGGTTTGGTGGCCGACAGGTGTGGTGAGAGCTGTACCTGGTATTGCAGGGTGCTCTCTGGAGCCTTGGATCAGGTCTCTGTTACTGCACAGATATCAATGTTCTCCATTTTTAGGAGTGCCAAGTGACTGTGAATGGCCACAAAAACATTGATCCCTACACACAAAGTCCTACAGTTGCCATGTCGGGGAATAGAACTCCTACCTAAGTAATACATCATACTATAGCATTACACAATTATAGCACATGCCACAGAGCTTATAGGGTAGGCTTCCCAAAGGTGTATTTCAAGGTGAATGACATCAGCAGGCTTGCCAAAGTAGGACACTGGAAATTGTAGTGAGTGTGAATGGCCTCAAAAGCATTGATCCCTACACAGACACACACAGTTGCCATATCTAGGATTAGAACTCTTACCTAACTAGTGCATCATACTACAGCAGTACACAGTTATAGCATGCGCCATGGAGCTTAGAGAGCTACTCCTTTACCAAAGGTGTATTCCAAGGTGAAAACAGCAGGCTTTCCATAGTAGGGCAATGAGGAGTGCAGTGTGTGTGCATGGGACATAACCCATTCATCTGGAGGCAGACACACAGCACTCAGGCACACACAGGTTTATATTTCACAGGTATGTGTATACAACTGCTAGATGAATACTGACTTGTACAGTCATGTTACACAGTTATCACAAGCACCACAGACACTATAGTGCTGAGGGATACCAGAAGCAAATGTCTACAGTGATTGACATTTGAACATCATGTGGTTTTAGCCAATTGGATGTGTGCTGGGTGGGACAGGCCTCATGATGGGAAGCTCTTTGTCACTGTCTGTCATTCTCTTCCACACATCTATGTATGTGTAATTTTGGTCTATTATAGTGTGTTGTCCTTGGATATATGTGTGCATTCCTATCCAATGTGTGTGCAAAGCACGACTGGTGTGCAATGAGAACTGTGTGCACAAACATCTATGACTGTTAGATATATATAGTCCACTGTTGTTGCCAGACATGGACTTCATTTCTGTAAGTGTGGGAGCATGCCCAGTATGACCTTCTGTATTGAATGTGTGAATCAATTCCAGGTAGGTTGTACTCCAGTGCAGGCTTTTGTGTTCTACACCTACAGCTAACAACCTGTTTCTGTGGGATATCTGTAGATCGGATGACAATATGAGATCAAAATAGGCAAAGGATAGTGGGTTACTGTAGGTTATTGTGTCTGTGCTGCTTCTGCTTCATGGTCTTGGTGTTAGCAGAGATATTCAGACATATGCACTGTTTTACACTGTGATGTTTTATGTCATCAGCTACTGTCAGGTATACATATTTGCTTGCAGTAATTTCCTGGGGAACACAGGGTGAATGCAGCTGTGTCTAGTATTGTGGTCTGCAGCCTACATATTCTTGCACAATCATGCCATTCTGGAGGCAAAGCTGCAGACACTTGCTGATGGGTCTGTGTAAATGGTTCAGCACCTTGGTACAGTGGTAGCTGGGGATCCCATGCTTGTACATCCATTGATGTGACAGTATGGCCATAACCTGCTGTGGCCATACTTCACAGATGTACAGATTCACACAGGTTGCCCAGAGGCAGGGGCATATTTCTGGACATTACCCCTTCACATTGTGGTTTACAAGCAGGTTTGTAGCCACCCATTCCTGCGTTTGCAGGCAGGGGTAGTATGTGCACATGGCTGAGTTTCAGACTTCACACACTCCATGCCATCCATGCTCCTACCCCTCCCATTATTCTATACTCTTCCAAACATTATGCAGACATTATCTGATAAGTTCCCTATTGTTCAAACTCTTCCAAAGATAAAAAAACTAGCAAATACAAAAAAGGAAGCAGTGAAAACAAAAAACACTGTTTAATCCAAATGTTGTAAGCCCTTTTGTCAGTCATAATACACCAACTTCTTCAGACAAATGACTTGTCTGAAGAAGTTGGTGTATTACAACTGACAAAAGTGCTTACAACATTTGGATTAAGCAGTGTTTTTTGTGTTCTCGCTGCTTCCTTTTTTGTAAGTTCCCTATAGTTATCACTTCATCCCAGCAGTAATTTGGTGTTGGTCCACAGTTCATGCAGTAGGACATGGTGGGCATGTTACTGGGATTTGTTGACATGGCCTTGCATTTGGTTTCTGTGGACTGTGTTATGTTGTTATTTGGGAGTCCATGACATAACATACATTGGCAGTATGGGTGAGACACAGGCCTTTGGCAGAGGGCTGTAGGGGATTTGGTAGTGATGCAGACCAGCTGTAGCAGGCTGTTGCATTGTGTAACTCCAGCAGTCCTAGACTGCAAGACACTATATTCCCCTGGGGTCATAGGGTAGGTGAGTAAGGTGTTAATGCCAATACTTTCTGTCATTATTAATCCAGTGGTGTGGATGCTGGCAGAGTGCTGCTTACAGCTAGGGACACACCTGCATGGAAGACCTCTTCTGCATGCTGCATTCTGTGGCTATTGCCATACAGAGGTGGGAGTCATATTGTACTCATTCCCAACAGCAGGGATAAGACCTGTGAGGTACCTGTGATTGATGTTGGGGTGAGCTGGGTGCATATGAGCTATGGACACTACTTGCTTCTGACTCATAGATATACATGGGGCATTCCACTTATGCTGGCTTGTGCAGGGACATCAGCAGTTTCTCAATACTTCATACCTGTGACCTTTGTGGTCTGCCAGTGTTTGGCCAGACAACATCGGTATTCCTTACTACAAACCCAACTAATGTGCTGCTAACCTGTATGTACAATTCCAAAGGTGTGTCCATTTGACAGTAACATATTATACACTGTCTGTCTGGGGTACTTCCACCTGTGTACTGTTTGTATGTCTGGGCCCACATTCATGCCATGTCCATCTTTCAGATGGTGACAGATATTACATCCAAACATTTACTATGGGTTACTGCTGGAATGTGTTTTGCTGGGATGCATTGTGTTTGGCACTGCAGTTGTGAGAACTTGGCCCTGTCATCGGCAGTACTGGCCAATGGCCACCAGGACAAACCTCACCATGCCTACATGCTAACCACTCTCACACAATATACAACACAAACCAATCTAACACACGAAGCCCTGCATATTGTACACATGCTACAATCTATCCTGTTACTTTGGCCAGCTCAGGTAATCTGTGATCCACTGTTATTATACCTACACATACATGTTACTACATTTCTACATAGGATTGTGGGGGGGGGGCACATCTGACAACTGTACACATTTGCTATGACTGTACTTGTATTTCAGGTACTCCATTTCATTCTGTATTCTGACCTATCATGCAGACTACAGGCATATCAGTGTATTACAGTTCTTAGGTTTGACTGACCTACATTTCGGTTTCAGACTTCTTACCCTTCAGAACTAACATCCCACTGCCTGATCTGTTGTAGTCTGTCTGTGTAGGTCTGGAGGGGGGCTGTTATCCATAGCCATTAATCAGAGGCCTTAGCACAGCCTTTGTTTGTGTTTGTCTACGCCTGTCCTGCTGGCTGAGACTGTTGTTGGGTATGTGAGCCTCCCTGACTGGTATGTGTGTGTCCTATGGACACACATTTGGCCCAGCACATTTCCTACAGTGAGTTTTGTCACCTTGTCTAGTACTGGCTACTATGGTGACACCAGTATTTGTTATAGATTTCATGCTGCCACTATAGGTGTCTACTACCTGCTGGCATCCCAGTCTGCCACCAGTTTCCCTTGCATGCTCACATCCATACCATAGATACAAGTAACAAAACATACTACTCCATTCAGCAATTGACTTACCTTATGGCTGTGCCAGTATTGAGGATAGTGCTGAAGGGATGACTATGTCAAATGCACATAGTACACTTCCTATACATGGTTAAGCACAGGTAGTGTCATATTTGATATCCCTTTTACTGTATGTGCGAGTCAGAGAGAGGCTGCCATTCCCTGTGTTCATACCGTGTCAGTGTATGTGCTATGTGTTACCTCTTTGCCAAGGCCTGGGCATACTGGGCATGCCTCCTTCTGCCTACTGGGGCAGGTTCAGGTTGTTCCTCCTCTGAGTCACTCTGTGCCTGTGAAGGCATTGGCAATGGTGGGGGATTGTGTGACCCTGCCCCGTGCTGTTCCTGCTGCAGCTGTTTCCACAGGATCATATTGTGTAGCATGGCACATACAATGACATTTTGGGTACATGTAGCTGGTGAGTACTGCAAGGCTCCACTGGATATGTCTAGGCACCAAAACATGTGGCTTGAGCATCCCAAACACACGTTCTATTATGATTCTGGTCTGTGCATGTACCTCATTATGGAGGTCTTGTTCTGGTGTGTGTGCATTTCTGATGGGTGTCATCAGCCACGGTTCCAGTGCGTAACCAGCATTCCTCAATAGTTGGCCATAAGGGATGTCCCCAGTGGCAAATCTCTGGTACAGCTGCATCATATGCCAGATGTAAGAGTCATGTTAGCTTCCAAGGCAGCCAGCTCACACATTCATTATAATGACCTGGGCATCACACATGACCTGGCAGTTGATGGAGGGGAAGCCCTTGTGGTTGATGTAGACCCTACTCCGCTCACCGGGTGGTGCTTTGATGCATATGTGCATGCATTGTCTATAGCACCCACTACCTGAAGGTATTCTGCTATTTGGTGGAAGAGACGCATATTGCCGGTCAACCCCTCATGGCTGTTGTGGAAATATACATGCTCACAGGCATGTGCTGACATGGCATCCAGGAAGTGGTGTAGTACCCTGGATGCTGATGCCTTTGAGATCCCCATGATATCCCCAGTTGGCATTTGGAAGGTATCTTTGGCTAGTATTCTAAGGCCTACACATACCTTGGTATCCACTGGGATGGGTTCCCCTCTGTTGGTTCTGTGTGTGAGACATTTGTCGGCACAGCTCAACAATTTGCTATAGGAGGTCCCTGTCCACCCTATAGCACTCCACTATCTCCAGCTCATGTAGCTCCGGGTAGGTTACCCTGGGTCTGTACACTCTTCTCCTTCTCCTCACTGTGAGTTGGTCATCAGCATTCACATCCTCACCACCCTCAGCCACATGTTGATTTATGATAGCTGCTGCAGTCCATATTTTGTTGCTTTTGTTTGGTAAAATTTCCCCGCTTGTGTACACCAGTGATGTAGATTATGTGGGAAACACCAGAAGGAAAGGTGTTTGCATAGTTTATAGCATTGTGCTGGGCTGGGCTGGTCTGCTGCCTGTGTAATTGGCTAATTCTGATACATTTCACCTGCCAGCTATGCTAGTTCTCATTGATTACCTTCCTACTGCTGTTTTCCCTTCCTATTGCCTTCCTGTTTAAAACCAGGGGCACGCTGCACAAACACAGTGCTCAGATGTGCATGGAGCTGCTATTTCCTGGTTTACTTTTTTCTTTTGTTCCTTTAAAACCTGGTGTGTGGCATGCACACCGACTTAGGCAATGTAAAAAGTGCTAGGCAGCCACAGACACACCCCCCTTGCTTAGCTCTGCTAAGCTCAGGGCAAACCCGAGCCACAGGGCTCCAATAAGCTTACAGTATGCCTGACACACCCCTCTATGATGTCAGCTAGCTCTTAGGCTTGCACCATGGTCTTCCTGCACAGACACGGTTGGGTGCAGGCTAGCCATGAGGGAGAATCTGGGATTCAATATCATTCTCCTCATTTGCATAGAATTGCGTGCTAATGCCTAGTTACAAGTCCCACACTGAACCTTCCTCCTTAGCAACCACTATTCACTGGCCATGTTGTCTTCTATCTGCCATTGAGTATAATGGCAAAATAGTGATTTTGGATACAATGCTTATTCCAGGGGTTTTTTTTGTTTAGTTTTTGCCCTATCCCATTTGCACACCACTGCCCTACACTTAAACAGCTGAAATCGGGTAAAAAAAAATAAAAGTTTTTTTTTAATTTTTGCAACTGTTTTCCATGCTAATGGCCATATATTTGGCCATTGGCATGCTTTCAACATAATATACACCCTTTATTTGAGCTGTCATGGCTCCGTTTTGTAGTTTGCAGAAATGTACTTGGTTACTAACCGAGTACATTTCTGCAGACTACAGTAGACCTGCACAGCCGGCTGCCAGCTTCCTGGCTCACAAATTCACCTCATTTGCATGTTTTTCACCTGCAAATGGGGTAATTTGCATACAGGAGCTGTGTCCGTGCAGGAATAGTGCAGGAGCGCTCGTGCACGTCCCGGGAGCTTATTCCTGGATTGCACGGTGGCCATATTGCCTCCAGCAGCTCCTGCACTATTCCTACATGCCGTGCAGAGCTTTCTGAATCCTTGGGTGTGTCTTTATTATAAATAGAGAAATTTACACAATTAGGATAAACTTCTAGTTATTGTCTAAGTCAGGTCTTATGTTTTTTTTTTTGTTTATTTATTTCAATGCTGTTATAGATGTAGATGCTCCTCCAGGAACATATATATATTCATAGTGCAGGAGAACCTGGTAACATGAAGGAGATAAGTGACTTGATTATTCTTTATGTCAATAACAGTAAGACAGTAGGAGTTTACAAGTCTTAACCCAAGTTATTTAGCTTTGTAGTTAATTTTCTTAACCACGGTGATACACTGCATCCTTTTGCACCATTGTTTTATGAAAAATCACTCATTTCCAGTTTTTAAATGTGGGTTTATAACAGCAGCAGTATCCTACTCCCACTAAGAATCTGTTGTACAGGTAATGATTATGCCTACCTGCCATGGGTGAAAATAACGTCTGTCAACACAAGATCTATTAACAAAGGGCCCAGCTCCTGGCTGGCATGCTAGCATGTTATGTAAGGCATATGCCAGGGCATATATTGCATTGTAAGTGCGATATGCATCTCTCAAGCTCGACAAATGAAATAAAGAAGGATCAAGTCTTCTCATTTCTTCATCTCCTGTACACAATCTATCACTTTCTTGGGTTTGGATTGTTTCTAAGGATACATTTTCATGGTGTTTTGTCCATTTGCAGCTGAATGCTTTCTCCCAAATAGTTTTAATAAAAGTATCATCTGCTGATCTAAATGGATGAATATTGTACAGAAATTTTAGAAATTCAGGTAGTTCTCTTTCATTCCAAGAGAACCCTAGAGTACCATTTATGGCATTCCAGATATCTTTCCTGAAAACTGCAATTGACAAAGTACATGATCGTATAGTGCTGATAAATATTTCATTGGTTATGTTATATTTTGAAATTGTTTCCATTACAGGCAGCCAAAAAGATATAGAAACATAAACTACAACAACTTTAACTGACAATGCTTTGATCTTTTCAATTATAATGGAAACCTTTTTGTATAGATTGAGCTTGGAGACAGTTTCAAAGAAAGCAATACAGCCGCCTGCTGAGGTAATCTGCTTCATGAGATGTTGGCTACCTAACTGTCCATAGTCATCCGCTGAGTATATAATTCCAAGCCAAGTCCATTCAAAGAATTCAATTAACTTAGCGACTGCTAATGTTTCCATATTTCCATTTGGAACTGTTCGGAGAAATGATGGGAAATGAGTCTTATCGCTAAGGAGGAATGATACAGCTCCTGGGCTTATCTGTAAATGTGGTTGCAAGGTCATTGTTTATTCTATGACTTTAAATGTAGAGTTCGTCAAATTACATTTATCTTGCCTGTACAATGGCTACTAAATTGGTTTGCAGTGAATTAATTATATTACAGAGTCATGTTCATACCAAATAGAGTACTACAGATTTTCCTCCTAAATGTTAAATTCCAGGTTTTATAGCTTTGTACTACAAGCATACGAAAGCATGACAATGGTTAGACATGTTTTAAATGTGTTCAGGTAACAGAATTTATTATCATGTTACTAGTTAACAATATGCATTATCATTTTTACAGGCTTAAACTGCAGTCCACGAATAGTAAGAATAATATTAATAAAATATTTTAGAATCAAGAAGCATGTAAAAGTTTGTAATTAATTTTTAAGAAGAATCTGTATTGCATTGTAAAGCCTCAGTAGGTAAGTTTGCTCAACTATGGTATGCATACATAAATAAATAAATAAATAGCGACAAGGCTTCTACACAGAATAAGACTATTTATTCCCAAAGCACACAAGCAATACAGCTTTTTAGGACTTTATTATTTTTAAAGTCCACCAAAAGAACGCTGTACACAACAATACCTTCCAAACACAGCAAACTGATCCGGCAAACGACCACCACCTGATAAAGTACCACAGCTCACAATAAGGTTCCCCAAGCTCCAAAAAACAGGTTTATTAACGCCACAAAAAATTCTGTTGTAAAAACACGTTTTCATCGACAATGCGACTTCTTCAGATAAAACCAATACAAAATGACACGGCTTAAGTACATACTTCAATTAATACAATTGATGTTAATATAATAATATGATTGAATAATTTGATAGGATAATTGATACTAAAAATCCTTCATATTAAAAGCAGCAACCTGTCTAGAAAATGAAATAAAACAACTGACCAATAATATGTGTTTACAAAAGCATGACATTGATTTAAAATATGTACATATAAATAACCCATGAAATAAACCAATAATCAAAATAAAATGTTAAAAATTTTAAGATAAACAAACTATAGCTGTAACTCGCACACGTTTATATTCTCCCTGCCTTTAATTTTAAGTAGGGAGCAATAGAAATGGAATCATTCAGACCCAGGAACTTGTTGGATTCTAAGAATATCTGCCAAAACGTCTCTCTGTGGGCAAGTTTTGCTTCCCAAGGTCTACCCCTGTTATCCCTAGGGATGGATTCCAAAACGAAAAACAAAAACCTAGCTCCCTCACACTGAATGGTGTGCCTATATAGTGCATTTTTACTATTGAGTTTCTTTATGTCATATTGATGTTCATATATACGTCGCTTTAGCTGCCTTTCAGTCTTGCTGACATAAAAAGCCTGGCAGGACCGGCAGACAGCCAAATACACTACCCCAACAGAGTTACAATTAAAATGTTGGAACGCTTTAATGTCCCTATTTCTACTCTCCAAATATACATGTTCATCATGGACTATATATTTACATAAAGTGCACCGTCCACATTTATATGTCCCTTTTCTCTGTCGGTTAAAACGTACTTGGTGATCATCCTGTTTCAAAACCCTCTTGATGTTAAATCCCCTCCTAAAAAACGTTTTTAAGGTTCTACACTTAAGATGACTCAAGTCAGTGAGATCCTGAAATGACCGCCATTCCTTATCCATGATTTTCTTAATATGTCCTGCATTGGCACTAAAATCCGTTATAAAGGCAAAATTACTGTTGAATAAAACTGGAGCACCCACCTTGGGAGTACTATTATTGTCACTTGTACCCCTACCTAAAATGGGACCAAATCTAGTAGATCTGTCTGCCTGCATTTCTTCCCGAACTGATTGGATCATAGCTATAGGATACCCCCTGTCCTGAAACAATGATGTTAGTTTATCACATTCTAAACCAAATTGTTGGTCATCTGATGTCATACGGGAAACCCTGACGTATTGTCCTTTCAGAATTCCTCTTTTTTGGAATCTAGGATGTGAACTTTGATAATGAATATAACTGGTGGAAAATGTCGGCTTCCTGTATATACAAGAATTAAACCCTTCACCTTCCTTAGTAATAGTCACATCCAAATAATTAACACTGTTGAATGATATTTGATGGGTGAACCTCAAGAATGTAGTAGTATTGTTGATATAAGCAATAAAATCATCGATACGATCGACGGGCCCCACCCAAAAAATGCAAATATCATCCAAAAACCTACAATAGTGATTCCAATACTCAGAGAATTCACTATTAAGGACGAATTTCTACACCCATACAGACAAAATAATGTCAGCATAGATGGGAGCGCAATTGGCTCCCATAGACACACCAGTAATCTGTTTAAAATAGTCTCCAGCAAAATAAATAAAATTATTTTCCAAAACTAACCCTAATAGTTCAAGAACCATAAGTACATCATTGTTAGTAACCCCTGGGCATTCCCATAGGACCTCTTCCATCCAAAGTAACCCTCTATCCGATGGAATAACGGAAAAAAGATCTACCACATCAATGGTAAGAAACAATAAATTGGACTTGAAGAGGTCCGTGGTCACGTTACGAAGGAATGCCCATGAATCTTTGAGAATATAATCCTGCCTCCCCCACAATTGTTTCATTTTCCAATCCAAAAATTTTGAAATATTGTGTATTTTCGACCCTTGTGCCGCCATAATAGGTCTAAGAGGTGGATCTAGGATGTTTTTGTGTATTTTAGGCACGCCGAACATGGTGGGTACTCTAGGATCAGAATTATCAAGGTATGAAAAAATATCCATTTCAATAACCTCCTGATCCAAAAGATCTTTAATAGCCAAATCGATCTTTTTATATGATAGATGTATCTCATGAATAGAAGCCGATGTATATTTGGTGTAATCATGTAATATATTATACATTTTGGCTTCATAAAAATTCTGATCCATGAGTACCGTTCCCCCACCCTTGTCAGGCTCCATGACTCTGAGGGAAGAGTTATGACCTAACTCATACAATAGAGATGCCTCTTCCTGACTTAAATTAGCTGTATACTTGGCCCTGTTTAATTCCCTTCGAAGTTGCTGCTCGATCCTAATTTCTAAATTCTTGAGTTGGGGATGTAATGGAGGATTGAATGTACTGGACTTCCTCAAATGTAAACTGGGAGCCACAGGGGTCTCCCCAAACAAATTCTCCAGATTTACCTTGCGAATAAATAACTTCAGGTCCAGTATAGTATGGACAATACTACTACCTCTACTGGGAACAAATTTAAAACCTTTGGTAAAAAGTGCAAAACTAGTGTTAGTAACAGGAACATCACTATAGTTGTATATATGATAATCATCTTTAGAATACATATAGTAATCTCCTATTTTGGTTTCAATAAAATTACCAGTAATTACCAATCCTGGTTCCTGTTCCTTCTCCACCCCCGGGGTGGTGCCCCTTTCCCCTGATAATGGGGAGGTTGTACTGGAAAGGGATGAGTCCCTGTTTGTTGATATACCTGATTGCGAATGCGTTCTGACCTTCGAGGTAAAAAATCATTCCCCTGAACCTGTTCCTGATTCTCAACAGGTACCTCCCCTTCATGACCTTCTTGAATAGGGGGCATAGAATCATCTCTAAAAGCATTAAATGTCATAGAATCAATTGGTGTATCACATCTAAAAAATGGTGGATTTGGGTACTGTCTGCCCTCCTGATACTCTTTAATGTCCCTATTGAGCTTCTTGTATTTACGGTTAAGCACAATGTCACAATGCTTGTCTACCTCTTTTCTAATGTCATAATACTTTTGTTTTTCAACTTCAATATTAAACATTAAATCTGTAGTGATACTCTCATTGAACCTAAATATATCATTTTGCAAACACCGTATTTCATTTTCGTTTTTCTTAATAATGGCCTTAACAATTTCAAGGCCACATTGATCAAAAGCTTTAATCAAATCTAGATGAAAGTCACTGCCAGAAATAACCTCGTTAGGATATTTATGCACCCGTAAACCTTTTGGAACTATGCATTTCTTGAGACATTCTTGTAAATAAATACTGTCCAGTTCTAATGTTTTGTACCTGAACAAAGCGTTCTCAAGTAAGCGTAAAGTATCCGTAAAGTTACGGGAGTCCTCAATATTGCGTGAACCTTGTTCGCTAAACCAAAAATTGGGTTTGGAATTTACCCAGTCCTGGAATGAAGACACTGGAGGTACAATCATTCCCTGCTCTCTCGGAAGAATTACTGGTAAGTTGTCATTTGAGGTGTCACGAAAAACTGCTGGTGTGTGATGAAAAGCAGTCCGGTCTGACTGCCTAAGAGTTTCGGGTGAATCTAGATGGACCAAACCATTCGAACTGGATGAAGCGGGTGGAGCTACCGACTGCTTAGTGACTGCTTTTAAAACCTCATGCTGGTCCAATATCATGATGTTTATACCTTGACCCAATGGAGTAAGCAAGTTAATAAGAAGAGTCAGTTGACCCGTGAGCTGAAGAATGTCATCCAAATCGGACCGAATTCCAATGCCATTGCCATTGCCTTCACAAGGGGTGGAAGTACCCGGACAAGCTTCCATGCAAAGTCCACGAAAAGAACGCTGTACACAACAATACCTTCCAAACACAGCAAACTGATCTGGCAAACGACCACCGCCTGATAAAGTACCACAGCTCACAATAAGGTTCCCCAAGCTCCAAAAAACAGGTTTATTAACGCCACAAAAAATTCTGTTGTAAAAACACGTTTTCATCGACAATGCGACTTCTTCAGATAAAACCAATACAAAATGACGCTGCTTAAGTACATACTTCAATTAATACAATTGATGTTAATATAATAATATGATTGAATAATTTGATAGGATAATTGATACTAAAAATCCTTCATATTAAAAGCAGCAACCTGTCTAGAAAATGAAATAATAAAACAACTGACCAATAATATGTGTTTACAAAAGCATGACATTGATTTAAAATATGTACATAGAAATAACCCATGAAATAAACCAATAATCAAAATAAAATGTTAAAAATTTTAAGATAAACAAACTATAGCTGTAACTCGCACACCTTTATATTCTCCCTGCCTTTAATTTTAAGTAGGGAACAATAGAAATGGAATTATTCAGACCCGGGAACTTGTTGGATTCTAAGAATATCTGCCAAAACGTCTCTCTGTGGGCAAGTTTTGCTTCCCAAGGTCCACCCTGATATCCCTAGGGACGGATTCCAAAATGAAAAACAAAAACCTAGCTCCCTCACACTGAATGGTGTGCCTGTATAGTGCATTTTTACTATTGAGTTTCTTTATGTCATATTGATGTTCATATATACGTCGCTTTAGCTGCCTTTCGGTCTTGCCGACATAAAAAGCCTGGCAGGACCAGCAGACAGCCAAATACACTACCCCAACAGAGTTGGAATTAGAATGTTGGAACGCTTTAATGTCCCTATTTCTACTCTTCAAATATACATGTTCATCATGGGCTATATATTTACATAAAGTGCACCGTCCACATTTATATGTCCCTTTTCTCTGTCGGTTAAAACGTACTTGGTGATCATCCTGTTCCAAAACCCTCTTGATGTTAAATCCCCTCCTAAAAAATGTTTTTAAGGTTCTACCCTTAAGATGACTCAAGTCAGTGAGATCCTGAAATGACCGCCATTCCTTATCCATGATTTTCTTAATATGTCCTGCATTGGCACTAAAATCCATTATAAAGGCAAAATTACTGTTGAATAAAACTGGAGCACCCACCTTGGGAGTACTATTAATGTCACTTGTACCCCTACCTAAAATGGGACCAAATCTAGTAGATCTGGCTGCCTGTACTTCTTCCCGAACTGATTGGATCATATCTATAGGATACCCCCTGTCCTGAAACAATGATGTTAGTTTATCACATTCTAAACCAAATTGTTGGTCATCTGATGTCATACGGGAAACCCTGATGTATTGTCCTTTCAGAATTCCTCTTTTTTGGAATCTAGGATGTGAACTTTGATAATGAATATAACTGGTGGAAAATGTCGGCTTCCTGTATATACAAGAATTAAACCCTTCCCCTTCCTTAGTAATAGTCACATCCAAATAATTAACACTGTCGAATGATATTTGATGGGTGAACCTCAAGAATGTAGTAGTATTGTTGATATAAGCAATAAAATCATCAATACGATTGATGGGCCCCACCCATAAAATGCAAATATCATCCAAAAACCTATAATAGTGATTCCAATACTCAGAGAATTCACTATTAAGGACAAATTTCTTCTCCCATACAGACAAAATAATGTCAGCATAGATGGGAGCGCAATTGGCTCCCATAGACACACCAGTAATCTGTTTAAAATAGTCTCCAGCAAAATAAATAAAATTATTTTCCAAAACTAACCCTAATAGTTCAAGAACCATAAGTACATCATTGTTAGTAACCCCTGGGCATTCCCATAGGACCTCTTCCATCCAAAGTAACCCTCTATCCGATGGAATAACGGAAAAAAGATCTACCACATCAATGGTAAGAAACAATAAATTGGACTTGAAGAGGTCCGTGGTCACGTTACGAAGGAATGCCCATGAATCTTTGAGAATGTAATCCTGCCTCCCCCACAATTGTTTCATTTTCCAATCCAAAAATTTTGAAATATTGTGTATTTTCGACCCTTGTGCCGCCACAATAGGTCTAAGAGGTGGATCTAGGATGTTTTTGTGTATTTTAGGCACGCCGAACATGGTGGGTACTCTAGGATCAGAATTATCAAGGTATGAAAAAATATTCATTTCAATAACCTCCTGATCCAAAAGATCTTTAATAGCCAAATTGATCTTTTTATATGATAGGTGTATCTCATGAATAGAAGCCGATGTATATTTGGTGTAATCATGTAATATATTATACATTTTGGCTTCATAAAAATTCTGATCCATGAGTACCGTTCCCCCACCCTTGTCAGGCTCCATGACTCTGAGGGAAGAGTTATGACCTAACTCATACAATAGAGATGCCTCTTCCTGACTTAAATTAGCTGTATACTTGGCCCTGTTTAATTCCCTTCAGAGTTGCTGCTCGATCCTAATTTCTAAATTCTTGAGTTGGGGATGTAATGGAGGATTGAATGTACTGGACTTCCTCAAATGTAAACTGGGAGCCACAGGGGTCTCCCCAAACAAATTCTCCAGATTTAACTTGCGAATAAATAACTTCAGGTCCAGTATTGTATGGACAATACTACTACCTCTATTGGGAACAAATTTAAAACCTTTGGTAAAAAGCGCAAAACTAGTGTTAGTAACAGGAACATCACTATAGTTGTATATATGATAATCATCTTTAGAATACATATAATAATCTCCTGTTTTGGTTTCAATAAAATTACCAGTAATTACCAATCCTGGTTCCTGTTCCTTCTCCACCCCCGGGGTGGCACCCCTCTCCCCTGATAATGGGGAGGTTGTACCAGAAAGGGATGAGTCCCTGTTTGTTGATATACCTGATTGCGAATGCGTTCTGACCTTCGAAGTAAAAAATCATTCCCCTGAACCTGTTCCTGATTCTCAACAGGTACCTCCCCTTCATGACCTTCTTGAATAGGGGGCATAGTATCATCTCTAAAAGCATTAAATGTCATAGAATCAATTGGTGTATCACATCTAAAAAATGGTGGATTGGGGTACTGTCTGCCCTCCTGATACTCTTTAATGTCCCTATTGAGCTTCTTGTATTTACGGTTAAGCACAATGTCACAATGCTTGTCTACCTCTTTTCTAATGTCATAATACTTTTGTTTTTCAACTTCAGTATTAAACATTAAATCTGTAGTGATACTCTCATTGAACTTAACGTCCATAACCTAAGCTACCTAATTGTCCATAGTCATCCGCTGAGTATATAATTCCAAGCCAAGTCCATTCAAAGAATTCAATTAACTTAGCGACTGCTAATGTTTCCATATTTCCATTTGGAACTGTTCGGAGAAATGATGGGAAATGAGTCATCGCTAAGGAGGATTGATACAGCTCCTGGGCTTATCTGTAAATGTGGTTGCAAGGTCATTGTTTATTCTATGACTTTAAATGTAGAGTTCGTCAAATTACATTTATCTTGCCTGTACAATGGCTACTAAATTGGTTTGCAGTGAATTAATTATATTACAGAGTCATGTTCATACCAAATAGATTACTACAGATTTTCCTCCTAAATGTTAAATTCCAGGTTTTATAGCTTTGTACTACAAGCATACGAAAGCATGACAATGTTCAGACATGTTTTAAATGTGTTCAGGTAAAATAATTTATTATCATGTTACCAGTTAACAATATGTATTATCATTTTACAGGCTTAAACTACAGTCCACGAAAAGTAAGAATAATATTAATAAAATATTTTAGAATCAAGAAGCATGTAAAAGTTTGTAATTAATTTTTAAAAAGAATCTGTATTGCATTTAAAGCCTCAGTAGGTAAGTTTGCTCAACTATGGTATGCATACATAAATAAATAAATAAATAGCGACAAGGCTTCTACACAGAATAAGACTATTTATTCCCAAAGCACACAAGCAATAGAGCTTTTTAGGACTTTATTATTTTTCTTTATTGTCATTTTATATATATTATGCATACATTGCATTATTAAGTCAAGCAGTTGTAACAATAGATGCAACTCTGTAACAGCATGAAATTGAGTGTGACTTTAACATTAAGTGTCACTATTGGAATATCATTCCATCTACATTGGGCATCTGTGTTGTAAAAAGATTCAATATTATTTTTATAGTAATGTACAGTATCAAATACCTTTGCAAGGTAAATAAAATGCACAGCTATATCAAATAATGTCGTCATGTCCGCTACTTAAAATCATACTCAGTGCTGGAATGCATGAGATTGGCTTAAGGTGACCTGCCAAAAGACTACTCATAACATTCGCTGGGAGGATAATCATGGATCTAAGGAAGAATAACCAGCCATCTAATTAGAGAAATGAAGGTTAAACTGCCTAGCTTGTGCTCAGTAGTCAGCTCTTATGTAGACCACTGGCAGTCATTCTTCTGGTCAGATGTAATGGTGCATTTCCTCTGGCAAAGCTGTACAGCAAAGAAGACAACAGAGGACAAGCAGGATACACAGGATAAGAGCTGAGCCTGTAACTGGTTATTGTTTGACCTGTGATCAGTGCTCTACCCCAGTTACATATGCATATACAAATGCCAAAACTAATCCAGCTACACCTGCGAAATTTATGGCAACAACCTTCAGTAACAACTGACATATCTTTATTCTGCTGTCTAACTAAACTGCAAAAGTGCAAAAGTAATCACTTCAAGCTATTTATCCTTTGTTGACTAGGTTAGTCCCACATGCTATTAGCCATTTTTGGTGGTGGTGGGGGGCCCAAGGTGGTATTTATACCCCTAGGGGAAATTTGGCTAGGGTATCATGGAACTTCTACTACTTTTGATAAGTCTCAGGGGATCTTTAACATCCACCTCAGCTACCTCCAACTCAGACAGACGGAACCTCAATTTAACATGTCACTCAGGAGTGCAGCGCCCCCTTATGCTGCACTACAGTGTCAGCAATCCATCAATCCAGTGTAGGAATAGAGCCCCGTAAATGTGAGTGTGCTACTGTGCTACTGACACTAACACACAAATACTGTTAGCATGAGAGAAAAAATATTTATTTTAAGAAATAATTTTGACTTCCAACCTAATATTCAGCGAAAGGAAATGTTATTTGACAATAATGTTAATGCTGCATTGCATTCTACACGAGACTATGCCACATTTTGATATCAGAATGACTATTTTGCTATTGAGCTAAAAACACTGATAATTTGTAAATAATAGCATCTGTGTAGATCCAGCAAAATATCCATATTGCTCTACTTCTGGCTAACCATTACTTTTTTCCCTTCTAATCAAACTGTCTTTCCATTGCTATTACAAAAAATACAACTTGTGTATACAATTCCTTGTATTTAGAAACAATTATGTTAATACTGCATTACAGAGTTGTCAGAGTTTCATACAGACTCCTCAGGGGTGACCTCTGTTTGGCATATAAAGCAATCTCAGACCCCACCTTGATGGGACTGCTGCATATCTGCAAGTCAAGCTCCACTCAAGCAACCCATACACGCAACTTCAACCTGGTCTGTGATATCAATAGAACTTGTTGGCAGGACAGATTTGTGTCCCAGAGACTCCCCCATCTGTGGAATAGACTCCCTCTCCTTGTCAAGCAGAGTACCTCCTTATCCCTTTATAAGCGCAACCTCGATAACTGGATGTGAAACAGAAAATAGACCCCTGGGAGTCCACCTGTGTCCCTGCTGGACATGGGCTTTGGGTGCTGACTTGTCTAAACATGGGCTAAACTCTTAGCTAGGCTTATAAGGGCCTCAGGGCCAATAGCCTAGTAACCTTCTATAATCTAATGATCCTATGCTTATCATGGCCATGCAATGGCTAACATAATGATGGCAAGTAGTGTGGCATTGATCTAACTAAGGCAATTATCAGTTAAATAGGTGGCACTTAGTACCATGAGAATGACCTAATTAAGAACTCATATAAATAACCTGTATTGGTAGAAATATTGGTAGAAACAGGAGTGCACCTTAGCTGCAGATGTGGGTTTGATTCCCACACTAGTTGGATAAATAGCTTTTACTGCAGTGCAGCTTAAAGGGAGCTGCTGCACTCCTGAAATTGTCATCCTTCAGATGACATGTTAAATAGAGGTTCTTTCTGCTTGCTATGGTAGTAGCTCAGATGGATGTTAAAGATCCCAAAATGTCTACTGAAAGAGTAGGGGTCCTTTAATTAATACACAAAAATAATTACTACTTACAAAATATTTGCATATTTATAAATATTTACATATGTACAAATATATAAATAGGCACATCTATTCATACATATTCATAATTTCCTTCACAATCATGCTAAAATTTCTTCCCTAATAGACCCCACTCTTTTTTCCATAAACATCATCTGATTTTACTTAATGTTGTTACTGAAATCCATTTACCATTAAACATACTTTCAATTTTTTTTATTCCATATAACCCGTATAACATAATATAACTTTTTATCTATTCTTTTAACATATTCTTTACTTCTATTCTTATAATATCCATATTTAATCATATCAGTGGTTATTTTATCCACTTCTTTTATATCTTCAAAAAGCTTCTTTACATAGTTTCCCCATAACTCTTTTATTCTTTTACATTTCAAAAGCACATGTTCTGTAGCTTCTTCTTCTTGGCAATGTAAATATATTCTATATCTTTTATTTTTATATATGCTTCCTTTTACTGACAATTTATCTATTACAAGTCTCCACAAAAAAAATCTTGACCTTCTACTTTCTGATTATACCATTTGCTTCTTATTTTTATAGCTTTCATTTATTTTTCATCTGTTAGATTTACCCATGGTTTTACATAGTAATGTTTTATCACTCCATACCTATACCATACTTTTCTATCCTTTTCTATATCTGCAATTTTTATTACCACAAAATATTGTTTTCTTGGTAACATTTTATTTCTTCATTTATGCACCCCTTCACTCTTTTTAACCATTCCCCCAAATTTATCATACTTATTTATAAAGTTTTATTACTAATCTCTCATCTTTTTCAGTTATCTAAATTGTAAAAATTTAACGAAGCAGTGTATAACACTGGGTTAATTAATTCTAAACCTTCTTCTTTATTTACATACAAAACTTTTTTTTACTGGGTTTAATCTAGAATTCCATATAAATGAACAAAATATCTGCAGTAATTCAAGTACTCTTGACAACATAAATACACTTGCTAAGTATGCTATTTTCCCATCAGTACTGAATTTATCAGATGAGCTTTTTTTCTGAATGTTAATTTATATGTTCTGCAGAAAGACAAGTTTGCTTTATTTCTTCTGTTGTTTTCTCCCATTGAATTCTACATGTATCTTTATTGCCAAATTTTATACCTAACACAGAAATTTCATTCATTGTAAAATATATACTCCAAATCTTTACTTCATTACCTAAACCTTTACTTTTCTCTTTATTTAAAGCCATCCCTATCATCTCTAGATACACATTAGTGGAAATTATTACTTTCTGCATCCAAATTTTGTTTTTAGCAATTATTATATCATCTCCTTATGTTAACAGAACTGGAATTCTTAACTCTTCAGGTGTTATATACCCTTCTTTCTTCATTTTGTAATTTATTTCACATACTATCACATTCATAACTAATGCAAAAAGTATACAAGTCATTGGACATGCCTGTCTTGCAAAAGTCTTCATATGTACCTCTTGGCTTAGCCAAGCATTTTACTGTATTATTACTATACACTGACATACATAATTTCCTAAATTTCAAACTTATATTCTTGCATTATTACCCATAAGAGTTCATATCCAATTATGCCAAATGCCTTATTAAGGTCTCCTATCATGATTTTCGCTTCTTCTTTTTCTGCTCATAATATCATCTATAATTTCTCTATCATCAATAATTCTTGGCAACTGTTCCCCTTTATGCTGTATATGTCATTTTCCATAATATTTTTCATTTTAGTTTCAAATCTATTTTGTATTATTGTCATAAAGATGTTATAATCAATATTATTCAATACTATTGGTCTCCAGTTTTTTAATTCTCTTCTGTCTTCCTTCTTCCATATGAATTTAAGTATTGCACTACATAATTCACAGAAAACTTTCATTTAACCATTCATTCAAAATCTTTAAACATATATATTTTTTGCCAGTCCCTTTAATTGTTATATATTTCATACCCTATTCCATCTGGGCCTGCAGCCAAATCTATGTTTACTTGTCCTAATACTTTATCTAACTCATTTAAAGAAATCTCATCTACCACCTCTTTATTCCCTTTTTCTGTTAACTTTTTTTTACTTTCCATGCCTTTTCACTATCTTCCTTTTTCTTTAAACATTTATTGTACATATTATACTGCACTATTTATAATATTTTCCGGATTTTTTTATTTCTCCTTTTACATTTTTTATTTCTCTCATTACACTATCATCTTCCTTTACTAATCTGCTTAAGTAATGCAAAACTTCTGTTTTTCCTTGTAAAAAAATCTTTGCTTAAATAACAGTTCTTGTATTTTTTCTTGATTTCTTTCATATAATTATTTTTCTGTCAAAGTGCTTTCCATCATTATGTTCTAAATCTTCCGATGCATCATTATACTGTATGTTCTTTTATATTTTTCCTCTACATTTCTCACATCATATTACCACTGTAAAAACATTTTTTATATTTTTCCTTCAATCTCATCTACCATTCAGACCAATTTTTTTAAAATGTTCTTATACTAATAAGATCTCTCCATAACTGTATTACTAATCTCTTTCCTTCTTCATCCCATGCTTTCTCGTTTATCCTTTTATTCCTTTGCTTATTTTTATATAGTCTTTATTTTCTTTATATCTAGCCTTATTGTAGGATGATCAGAAAATCCTTTTTCAACTACCTCCCCCTTCTCTTATAACTAAACCTTCTGATATTATAAAATAATTTATTTCAGTTCTATACATACGTCTTTTGTAAGTCCATGATTTTTTTGTCCCAAAGTTTTAACTTTATAATTTCTAACATTTTTCATATATCATTTCCCTTCTTTTTACCCTTGCCTCATCACAATTAAAGTCTCGTGTTATTACAGTATTTATATTTAAGACTACATAGTCTAAAATCTGATGAAATAAGATTTCCCTTTCTTTATAGTTAGTATAAGCATATAATGTTATAATTCTATAGACTTGTTCTTTCTATTTTAAATTTACAATGGTTAATATTCACATTTTTGCTACAGTTACATCTAATATCTTTACTGTATTTCTACAGAGTAAGGCAATTCCAGGACATCTCTCATTTCCCAAATTCCAGATTATCATTCCTCCCCATAGTTTCTCTGTTGGTATTCTTTCTTCACTTGTTAAAAATGTTGTATCCTCTAATATAATATTACATCTGCATCATATGCATTACACCACTCCAAAATACCCATTCTTCTAACTATTTTCCTAATGTCATTCACATGCACAGAAAGCACTCTGAAATTTTAATTTTCCATTTTCCTTAGATTCATGGTTTCATAAATTCATAGATAATTACTAAGCTAGCTTTCTTAATAGGCCATTCTAAGCCTAACCATTTTCCCTCCCAAAAATGAGAATCAAACACTGCACCTTTTGTATGTGAGTCAACCACCTTAAACATTATACCAAGCTCCATTCTTTATATGCATATACTCTTTTCATCCATTTCCTTTCTTTTTTTTCTTTTGCACTTATCCTTTTAAATTTAATTTTTCTGTCTTTTAGCCTTTTATCAATGGAACTCTTTTTTTCCATTTTATTACCTCTCAGTGTGTCTTCTTCATCACTTATTTCAGAACCTTCTTCTATGTCCTCTTTATTTTTCCTCTCATCCAATTTTCTTCTGTTTCTACTACTTCTAATTTCTTCTCTTTTATTTTCTTCTCTTTCTTTTACTTTTTCCTTACTGTTTTTTTTTTTGCAATCCATCCATACGTGTCTAATTTTTTACATTTCTAACATTTCAATTCACATTTTTTGCATTATGTCCCATTTCCCCACAAATATAAAATTTTCTTGTTACAGTTGCTTATTAAATGTCCTTCTTTTCTGCAAAAAAAACTGAGCTATCCCCATTATTTTATAATACCCTTTTCCCTTTCCACATTTATCATGCTTTTTGTGTATACATTGTTCTCTTTCTATTTTTCACACAATATTACAATCCCAGCCACCAGTCTATAAACTCCTTTTGTCATAAACTTTTGCAATGTCCAGTACTTCTTTATATAACGCTTTCAAATGTCCTTTCAAAGTCTCTCTTTCTATCTCTGCTCAAAATTGTACACAAATCTTCTTTTTTGTTTCCCTGTTAAGTGCTTTTATCACATAAACATTCCATGATTATATTCTTTCTTTTTTCATAACCTCCAAGAAAATTTTCCATTGAAAAACTAGACTCAAATATAATGTTACAAATGTATCTGTGTTAATAAGAATAAATGTTTTACCTCATGTGCTTTTACACCCAAATGAGCTATTAAATTGTCCCATACTTCATACCTATCCATTTCTCTGTCTTCTTTCATTTGAATCCTTACCACATACTTCCATTTTTATCCTTTTCTGCCTTCTTTTCTTCTACATCACTTTTGCCTTCTTTTACTTTCTCTGCATGTTTTGTTTTCCATCTCACCACTATTCTTCAGGATTATCTCTGCACCCTCCATTTGTATTTTCTCCATAATGTCCTTCAAGAAAGCATCTCCCTCATTTTCTTGCTCACTATGCACCACCATTTCTTTAATAAATCATTCTACAATGCTCCTAACTGGAGGGTTATAATTATACAGCCATCATTTGCTAAGTCAACTCCATGAAACAAGTTCCTTTGAAACATTCTCTCAGAATCTTGCACACATTCTCTAGTCTCAATATTTGCTTTCTCCTTCATTTCTTTCAATACCCCATCATCTCTTTCTCACTCAGTTTGCCTCCATTCTTCTCTGGGCTGCCTCTGCACCTGGAATGGAAACAGGGAGTGCCCTTCCAAAATGGTTCCCACTCTTAACAATGGTTAGTAGGGGAGGTTCTTCAATATACTGGACAAAATATAAATACTACCTCTGGCCTCCCTTGAAAAGAGGCCAGTGGCCTATGAGATTAACCCAGTCAACAAAGGATAAATTAAAATAAAAAAAAATACAAAATATTGTTAACAGCTGTAGCATGTAGTATACAGAAATTGTGAACTGCAGTAGCATACATGCAGCATGCATATGAGCATACTTGTACACTAGTACAGCTTTGTACTACAAGAATTGAAAAAGACATAATATATGGTTCCCCAGAAAGTTGCTACCAGTTTTATTCATAAAAATGGAGAGGAACTCAAGAGTGTAAGATAATTAGAAAGGGGGAAAGCTAGAGATTAATATACATAAGGACACTGGGAAGGAAAAAGTGGGAAAATAAAGGGGAGAAAGGATATACTTTTTGAGACAAGTGCCCTTTTTATTTTATTTATTTATTTATTTCCAAAAATTATAGCTGGGGAAGGATACAAGGATAAGAAAGGGAAAGGAGAAAGTACATGGAGTGGAGGAAGAGCAACTACTAAACTCAGACAGTAACCAACAGAAGAGGTGCTGACACATAAAGTAGGGGACATAGTGGATCAAAACATACTGAAAGAGGGAGAAAAAATGAGGATGTGGAGGACTGGAATACAAATAACGAGGGGAAGCTGACACATGTGAAAGAGGAATGGCATGACTGGGGAAGGGGTGTTGTGATGATTCCCTTTAATACTGCCTTGGGCATGATCCAGCCACAGCTCAATACCCCATGGGCTATTACCTCCACCTGGACCTGCCTCAGATGGTAGGCTGGACAGTACTAGACAGTGGTGCAATTCTGCTATCCACACAGGTGGCCAGTGAAAGTGTGGAGTCATCATTCCACCAGCTCCCATCATCACTTCCGCCAACATACAGGGAAATACCAGTGGTCTCATCAGAGGGTGCAGTGTCATCCCATCCAATAATCTATTGACAGTGACTATCAAGGAATCCTACAGGTCAATGTCCACTGCATGACCTATGTTATCCCATGGATAGGCAGGCCTTGAGATAGATGGAAACCCAACTGCTGAATGCAGGGCAGGATGGCAAAGTGAGGGCCTGCTACCACACTACAACAAACATCAAGTAAATATATCAGGTGGAGATAATAAGAAAGAGAGAGACAAAATATAGCTTCATGTCTGTGAATGACTATGAGGTCTGCAGACAACTACAAAAGGACTGCACATCTGTTGGATATGAAACAATGCTAGGGGGTATAATTATGGCTAGACATAGAAAGAGTACATTCCTATTGGAAAACATTGGTGCAGAGATTCGGTCCTTGATACTACTAATGACCCTGGGGAATATTTCTGACAGTTAATGTTATTAATGTGTTGTGGACAGCAGAGGACATAGAAGTTACGAGGGTGTGCCTGTAGAGAGATATATCATGAGGGAAATGGTAAGGGATGCCATTGCAGGCATGGTCCCTCATACATAATACACAGGCCAACATGCACAACTTGCTAATGTAATATACCAAAGGCAGACAACACAGTGGCAGCAACAGGGGCATTTGCCTTCATATGCTGGGTAAGTACCATAGTGTAAGCAAGGTCTTACTACAGAAAACAGTACTCATTAAAGCAGAACTCCATGTTTATGGCAGTCATAACTATTGCAAGTATGGGCATTTTGTGGGGCAGTGAATGGTTAATATGAAGAAACATGCATATTGCTCATTGAAGGACTGCTGGGGCTATGGCAATGCACACAGCTCATTAGTGGATAAACAGTCTTACCCATGTAGTAGACATGATGTAAGGACATGCCATGACCAGCATTGTTTTTACCACTGTGAAGGCAAGAGATTCCCCAGCATTTCCTATAAGTGACTCAGTTCCCTTGATAGCCTGGGCAGAGAATTTATGTCCAGAAGTATGAAGCAGTGTGGTCACTGATGTTAAATTTACCATGGCATAATTATACAGTAGTGCAACTGGCTTTACTGTGACAGTTATCTTATACACCTCTGTATGTGGTGGGATGTTTCACATTCCTGCAAAAAAAGAGTCTCTTCTCCACTATCTACTCAAGACCTGTAAAAACAGAACAAAACATTATAAAGTACAAAAGGTGTGGGTGTCAAAATATTGGCTTCCATTTCTTGTTATGTATATTGTATGGGTGCACATAACTGGCATGAGTACCTTGTTCATAGCTTCATAGGTTCATAGGTTGATACTAGGCTATCTGCCCTAGGGCATTTACAAGCCTAGCCAGAGTGTGTTTGGCTTTCGCAACCCTTTTTAGATTAGTTTACTGTGCCTCTGTATAGTAGGTCACAGAAGATAGCCCATTTAAGGTTAGTTTACCATGCCTCTTTCTAGCAGTGACACAGAAGAGATCAAAGGGTAAATTTACGATCTCCCATCCAAACTTCAAGATTCTTCTTGAAGAGGGTCATTGAGGGGCTCTGTCTAACATGGATTGGGATTTTGTTCCAGAGTGAGGGGAGCCTCTGGGATATGAATCTGTCCCTCCAGCATGTTCTATTTATTTCTGTGCTGAGGTTTAAGTCACTGGAGCATGTAGCTCTGATGGATTTGGATTTCTTGAGGTGGAGCATGTCCATTAATTCTGGGCTGGACATGGCTTTATACGTCAGGCACAGGTCGCCTCTGAGTAGGCGGTAAGCAACTGAGTAGAGCTGGAGTTTCTTTAGCCTAACTGCATAGGGCATCTGTTTGAGTCCCTTGATCCTCTTGGTGAGGTACTTTTGGGGTCTTTCTAGTTGTAGCAGGTGTCGGGTAAGGTACATCCCAAATGGGGCATTGCATTCGATTATGGTCCTGATGAGTGATGAGTAGAGGGGCACAATGACCTCTCTTGATCTAGATGTGAACCCCTTCGTGATAAGGTGGGCTATATAGAATGTCTTTCTAACCACTTTAGCAATGTGATTGTCAAAGGAGAGATTGCAAACTACTTGGGTCCCCAAATCAAATCCCTAATTACTTCTTCCGTACTTAATGGATTACCACCTATGTAGTAATTTGTGGGCACTTTGTTTTTCCCAAAGGGGATGACTATGCACTTTTTGGCAATTAGCTTTAGGCCATGGCTCTGGCACCAGTTATCTGTCTCTGTGAGACCTTTTTGGAGGATGCTTGTGTCAGCCGGCGAGTCGATTATGGCCCCCAGTTTGCAGTCATCTGCAAACTTTGTCAGCCATAGTCCTCCTGTGTTAGCCTGTACCTCAGAGAAATATATACCGAACAAGAGAGGTCCCAGGACTGAGCCTTGTGGGACACCACTTGTAACTGGTTTAGAGTCTGACATAGCACCTGCAATTCTGACCATGTGGGTTCTATCCCTAAGCCAGTTTGCAACTCATCTTGTGAAATAGGGGTTGATATTTAAGTTGGTGAGCTTATTTATAATGCCCAAGTGGGGTATTGTGTCGAAGGCTTTTGCAAGGTCAAGGTAGGCTGTGTGGACTACCTTCCCTTTGTCTATGGCCTTGGTGACTGTTTCAAAGAAATTGACCAGGTTCAAGAGGCAAGATCTGCCCTTAACAAAGCCAAATTGGGTAGGATCCAGTGTTTGGAGGTTCCCAATGTCTTTGTTTATGAGTTCCATGATGATATGCTCCATAGCTTTGCAGACCAGGCTAGTTAGACTTATAGGGTGATAGTTTCCGGGGTCTGTTGTGGCACCACCTTTATGGAGTGGGACCACTGTTGCTGTACGCCATTCTTTGGGTACATATCCTGTTGTAAGGCTGAGACTGAATAGTGATTTTAAGTGAGGGTTCAGTTCTTCTTGGAGCTCATGTAAAACGCAGCCTGGGACACCGTCCGGTCCCACTGATGCTGTGTTTTTTGCTTTGGAGAGGGCAGCTCTCACCTGTGCATCTGTGATGTCAGGGAGGCTACACTCTGTTGGGATAGTCATTTGCTCATTTGGGGGGGAGAAGTTTGCATTGAACCTGTCTGCCAGGATGTTGTCAATGTCTGTGGGTTCAGTGTATTTTTTGTCGTTTTGCACTAACTCAGAGCATATCTGGGAGTTTCCACCCAGGTTTCTGACATAACTAAAGAAAGCCTTGTGATTATCTTTAGCGTCTTGTGCAACTTTTCTTTCAAAGCTAGCCTTAGATGATTTTATGAGGAATCGTAGTTTCTTGCTAGTACTGATCAGAATTGCCTTCCCTTTCAGGGATTTTGCTCTGTCATGTAGTAGCTTCCTCCTTCTGTTGTACAGCCTATTTATGGCTGGGGTCCACCAGACAGGTCTCCTGTCCTTGGAGGAGTGTGTCTTGGTTTTATTTGGGATAGCATGATCCATGCATTCCTGTAGGTATCCATAGAATGCGTTTGTAAAGGATTCTGCGGTGTGGGCCATATTTTCCACTGGCCTTGGGGCTTTGAAGGATTCCATCTCTGTTTTGAGACGTGGGAAGTTTGCTTTTGAGAAGTTTTTGACCGTGGTTTCCTTTGCTGGGGGTGGGGATGGGATATGGATGTCCATAGTGATTAATTTATGGTTGGATCTTACCAATGAGGGGTATACCTCTGGTATGGAACATAGAGTCCCCATGTTGGTAATGATCAGGTCCAATATGTTTTCCCCTCTTGTGGGAGTGGTGACCAGTTGTTGCATAGCATTTGAGTTTATAAATTCTAGGAACCATTGGGCTAGGGTGTTGGGGCTTGAGTAGTGCTCCCAGTCTATGTTTGGGTAGTTAAAGTCACCCAATATAATGGCATTTGGAGAGACCTTCATATTCTCCAGTGTCTTCAGGAAAGCCGAGTGGGGTTCCTGAGTTTTGGAGGGTGGTCTGTAGCAGGCTACAAACTGGACGGCAGTTTTGCCCACTGTTAGTTGCACATGGATGGTCTCAGATGCTTCGTGCAGTGCCACTAGCCTGGAGGTATGGGTATCTTTGATGAATATGGATACTTCCCCTCCTCTTGTGGTTCGGTCCGAGTTTTGGGGCCGAAAAGTATGGTATGAGGTATAGCCTGGTAGTGCTGGGGTGCTCTCGGGAGCCTTGAACCAGGTTTCTGTTACTGCACAGATATCGATATTCTCCATACTGAGGAGAGCCTCGAGTGCGTGCATCAAGAGGTTTAGACTTCTGGCATTGAGCAGCATTACCCTTAGTTTCTTTTTCCTTGTGTTGTCTAAGGAGGTGGGTTTGTCTTTTGAGCCTTGCCTGGGGGTGGCAAGAGCCTTGGCCAGTATTCGGAAACCCAGGGGTGACAGGTGCAAGCCATCCCTAGCGAAGCAATGTGGCTTGTCAAGCATGTCATCCCAGGCTGACAGACACTGGATCCCTTTTGAGTGACACTAATACTTTAGCCAATTGTTGAAATTGATCATTTTGTCTTTATACTGTGGTATGATTCTTGGTGAGGGTAAGATGCTGCTCAAGGTCAGGGTCATACCGGCCTGGGCCACATGATCAGAGAGCTCCTCTATGTCTCTTTTCATGTAATCCAGGGAGGTATGTCTCAGGTCATTCACACCAGCATGGACAATGATGGAGTCATATTTGCACTTGCTTTGGAGTGACCTGAGTGCTTGTGTTATGTGGCGGATCCTGGCACCTGACAGGCAGCTTACAGTGACCTTCTCCTTGTTCAGCCTGGTGAGAGTGACGTCAGTGTGTCTGATGATAGAGTCACCTATTACAAGTGTATTAGGTGT
Organism: Protopterus annectens; assembly: GCF_019279795.1. Taxonomy (NCBI): domain Eukaryota; kingdom Metazoa; phylum Chordata; order Ceratodontiformes; family Protopteridae; genus Protopterus; species Protopterus annectens. The sequence continues at coordinate 1,768,901,783 of NC_056732.1, forward strand.
GTTGTTTAGCCTTAAGGGCTTTGACTGTGTGACACACTGACTTTGTGAACTATGTGATACGTGGGTATTGTTGTGGGGTAGCAGTTGCTTGGATGTCTGCTTTGGTCGTCTCTGTTGCTTGGGCAGATTTTTATTTAGAGCCTCTGAGTATGTTTTTGTGTGTTTATGTGTTTGGTTTGCTGTTGCGATAGGTCTATGTGAGACTGGATTTGTAATGTGTGTGATTACCTTCTCCTTCAGACTGACCGTGCCAGTACTATGTTGAGAGAGCTCAGCCTCCAGTTTGGCTATATAGTTGCATCTCTCACATATATTTGAGCTTGTTGGGAAGAGGAGAGGGTGGTCTGTGTACATGAGGCAGTTGTAACATTGCCTCAAGATTCCCATATTCACCAGCTGGACTGGAGAGTAAACCTGAAACCGACTTTTGGACATGCCAGAATAGTATAAGGAATTACTTTTTGACTTGATCAAAAAGGACCAATAGGGAGCCAAGTACTTAAAGGGAGTATAAGAGGGTGTAGTGCTTTAGTTTATTAGTGCTTACTTATAAAACACATCGTAGCTACTGCTGAGTTTTAGAAGGAAAATAGAGTGCTTACTTTGAGATTTGGAACAGTTCTAAGGGAAAAAGTGAAGAGCAGACTTTGTGGAGCCAGGAATAGTTTAAACCTGATTAAGCGGAGCTGCCCGATGCTGCGCTATGCTCAAAACCGCACAAAAGAGTATTTTAAGAGAGGGGGATCAAGGAGTTTGGAATTGACCCAAAATGGCCAATAAAACTACAGTTTCTAGGCAGTAACCACTCCCACAGGGGCAGGCAGGCTGTTCAGTGTTTACCACTGCCACTGATGAACACAGAGACTTCCCTTTAGCCCAAGCAAGCAATGGCCTCCAAGAAACTTACAAACAGTTCAGAACAGCAAATCTGTAACTGAACTTTTTTTAAATTTGAGAAAGTGGGAAAAAAGCAAGATTTTTTTGTTTTTGATTTTTTTATTGTATTTCTCTTTGTTTACATGGGGGTGTAGGTTGAGATCGGTTTGCCTATTTTTGACCGAGTCAACTTGCTGTTACAACTGTTATCACTGTTCAAAGACTGACCTTGTTTCTTGACACGATATAAAAAAATATTTATGTACACATAAGAAAACCACCCTTGAACATCTAAGTGTCTGCTACTAATGGTATCCTTTAGTCAATTTTTTAAATACATTTGTTAATTGCATATGCCAATTGAATTTGAGTGTAGTTATTCAGGGGTGGCCTGCCTGGGAGCACTCCCTGGTTAAGTGAATTGCATAGAGTTTCACAGTAGGTAAATTGAGGTGGGAGGAATAAAGCATCTCATTAAAAACAACTGCCAGAATAAACTACAGATTGCCAGGAAACCCCTGAGATTAGTTGCTAAGAGCAATCAATCTCAGGAGTTTAGAGGACATTGTAGTGGACATGGGCTAGCTGTGCATGTCTTATTACTATGTTTCTAGGGCACGGGTACGAAATCATCTTAAGTAGAATAAGTTCTCAAATGTAGGCTATATTTCACACTGATTTTAATGGGAAGCTGTGGGATATTAATTGCGTAGCACAATTATTGTACTATGTAAATAACTGTCGCTATGATAAACAGAAGAACAGGAAAAAGTCTATTTTATTTTAAAACAGATTTCATACTGATTAAAAAGATATGTGAAAACCATTATCTTGGCATGCATAATTGAGTTTATATTATATAAGCAAACGCAATGAATTGCGAACGCTATATACTCGACCCACAATCCCCGAAAACCCAAAATGTCGAACACACAGATGATCCATTAAAAAAAAAAACACAAAATAAAGTGGGGGGCTGTGCCCCCCATACCCCCACTTAAACATACCAACTCCGAGATCACACCACAGTGGAGGAAATGGCAAAGTCCCGAATATGGCCCAGTGATTTTTTCCTAGGAAAAAAATCACTGTTCCGTGCTTTCGGTATTTTGTCATTTCACATAATGACGGTCGACTAAACAGCATTCGCAATTCATTGCGTTTGCTAAAATAATAGAGACCCACATAATTAAGCCATTTTATTATTTTTCCAAGCTGAATTGATGTTACCCATCTCCACTTCTGACAGTATATCATTCATTTAGCTCCTTGTTCTCTTTCTGTAACCCATTAGTGGCACCAACAAGCCTTCAGCATTCTCTGCCTGTATATAATTATCAGGTTTTATATGACTTTTTCTAACTATTCTTTGAAAGACCACTAACAACTCTCCTGAAGGCACCTTGTCCAATATGTTAGCCTGTACTGCACTGTTTTTAAGAACTTTTTGATATGTAATCAGTAGTAGTATTGGACATTTTAATAATGTTTCTGATTTTCAGGATGGTTTTTCCAGTATTAAGCTATCAGTAGTGTTCCTAAACATCAGACTGCAGCAGTTAAATGTGGGAGTATTAAGCAATATATTGTGCTTCTCCAAAGCAGTAGGTATTGAGAGAAGGTGATTTAATTTCCTCAAATTGTAGCTAAAGTAGTAGTTGTGCATCTCATATAGATGAGTTTGCACTTTGAAATACTACTTATGTAATTATTGGTTGGCAGGGTGGAAGGGTGTGCCCAAGCATGAGCATGTAGACCCAGCTCTGATTTTAGAGCGCTCATCCTGATGGCTGATTTTTGTCTACTTTTGCTGATGAGTTCAGGTTCCACTTTACTATGATGTGATTCTGCTAAGGTTAGCACTTAACCTGTTTAAGTGTTAAGCCTTATTGTCAGCAACTCTGATTCTGCTTCCTTTAACATGGCAGCCATCCCGCTTGAGGTGACTGAAAATATTCAAGCCATTAAATCCTCAATGGACACGATTATGGTTATGCATTCTACAGCAGCAGATGTCACACACATTAAAGCTGTGGTGACCAAATGTCATGTGAATACAGAGCAACTCCAGTCTTGGCTGGAAGACTAACAAATGGAGTTTAAATCACAGCATGAGGTATGTCTGCTAACACCAAAATTACAGCTAATCTGCAAGCACATGCACTGCATTTGGAGGACAAAACTGATGAAAATCAGACTAGGAGGAACAATTAGAAAGTTCTTTGTTTGCAGAGAGGGTGGAGGGCATAGATTCTTTAGCTTTTTACCTGAAAGGAAATCTTTGCACTTCTGCATATAAAAATGTCTCCTGTAATTGAAAGAATGCATAGGATCATGATGATGCTATCTGCTAGCTTGCACCTGAGGTGTTTAATAGTTCCATGTTTTGATTCTAACGGCAAGGAGAGAATCCTGTGAGTAGCAAAGAATCAGGTGGCAAATTTGAATATTTTCTGATTATCCTATACATATTGTCTTGGAATATAGTGCTTTGCTATGCTTGAAAAGGAAAACTTAGCTCCATATCTGAGATGGGGAAGGGAACTTGCCTTTAATGTAGTTCTGCACTATCCTGTCACTTTGATGCTACTGAAGAGATTCGCCTTTTCTAAAGTTATTGTCCGTGGATGTCAATAGTTTACTCAGGAGTTAGTTACTGAATTTTTAGGAGTGAAGTATAATAGTTCCTATTAACCAGGTAAATATTAATAAGATAATGTTTATAGAATACCATTCGGGTCATACAAATGCCTCTGTTCATGCATACCTTGATTGTATGGCTTATTTATCTAATAAACCAGACTCATTGATTTCTGAGATCAATAGGCAGATTTTAGTCAGACCCTTTATGGTGGAAGAAATCTAAGCAACCATTTCTGGCCTGGTAGTGGAGAAAGCATCATAAATGGATGGGCTCACACAGGGCCTTTCACAAGGCTCCCAACTAGTCTTTCATATAGCTATTGGTTAATATCAAAATGATGAAAGGTTAGACTTCTTCCCAGAAGAATCAGATAGACCTATAATGCTTTTCTTTGTCAAAGTTAGAAGAGATCTGTAGATTTATCTTAAAACCCTATACTAAATGCTAAGATACTGTCATTCTTTGTTTTACTTAAGAGTTCAAGTGGTAAAAAGTGCTGACTTTTCTAAAGATATTATTTCTTTTAGGACATTTATGTATTTTACTTATTTATCCAGTTTTGACTGGGCAAGTCTCACTAGGCTCGTGGTCTGATTTTAGGGAAGACTAGAGGTGGTATCTACACTATTACATGAAATATGGCCAAGGCATCAGGGAACTTCCCATACTGTTTTCGATAGGTGCAGTGCAATCTTTTGCATCCACCTGAGCTACCACCAACCAAACAGATGACATCTCTGTATAACGTCTCATCCAAAGGATGTCCTGGTATTGAAGGAGGCCTCAGGTATGAATGGGCTTACACAGCAGAAGCAAATATTTTAAAAATTTAATAACTATATTCTTGATATACATTTATCACAGCCTGTGCACACTGCCTTTATTGGGAAATGGTCGCATAGACTTATTAATTTTATTTGGCATGGTAGGAAATCTAAAGTTAGTTGGAGCAAACAACTTCCACTATTACATCAAGGGGGTTTAGGATTTCCTAATTTGGCTGTTTTAAGGTTTGGCATTAGAGGGATGACTATAGTTACCTGCTAGATAAATCCCAAGACCGCTCTGTTTTTCGTAGAATTTCAGAATATTTTGAGATCTTGTTTATGGAGAAGTCATTCCTCTTTCAACAAGGTTTGGGACCCTGTAGGGCTTCAGTTTAGGACAAAGGATTTGTAGCAGCACAAATGGTAGAGGCCTCTCTCTGGAGGTCTTGATTACCTTTAGGATTTGGCTCAACCCTGCATTGTTGATAGAAGCCAAGCCAACCTGTTACCAGAATTAGATTGAATTAGGTATTTTTATTTGTTTTCTGTATGAGGCTGGGGCAATACATCTTGTTGCTGTCATCTATGGTGTATCTCATAGGTGATATGTTGGAGCCTTTGGGTGTAAGATGGTTACAGGTCAGCATTCTTTGCAGCTTTGTGCCTGTATTTCTCAGAACTATTTTTGCACTGCTGCACTGGCCACATGGTTTGAGGGGGGTTCTCAGACAGGGCATTTTTTATAGATCTCCTTTAGAATCAGATGACTGTTAAGGTTTGTTCATAAATGATAGTTACATTCTGGGTTTAATTCCTTCCTACCACTACATAGATGAAGGGGGGAGATGCTACATGGTACAATCTCTTAAACCAAATGGAATAACAATTGCAGTGGGATTAATCATAAATATCTCCCCTAGATCACCAAATTCATATCATTTAAATCCATGCATATGTGACAACTCTCCCTTATTTTTATAAGCAGAAGTTTCACCCCATTAGCCTGATGATTTTGATATGTAAGGCTATGGAGGGCATTGTCATGGACATAATTAACAAGGATATAGGGAATCTCCAAACTCTAGATCCCACGCAATTTGGTTTTGTGAAAGGTAGATCATGCCTACTCAACTAGGTTGACTTCTTCGAGTTAGTCACCAGAGCTGTGGATGAGAACAAGGCAGTTCATACAGCCTACCTCGATCTGGCTAAGGCCTTTGATACCATTCCCGACTCATGAATTATTGATAAACTCGCCAAACTAGGCATCAACCCCTATATCACTAAGTGGGTTGCAAATTGGCTAACAGACAGAACCCACCATGTGAAAGTAGCAGACTTCACGTCAGACTGCAGACCAATCATGAGTGGAGTCCCACAGGGATCAGTCCTGGGTCCTCTCCTGTTTGGCATCTACTTCTCAGACGTCCAGGCCAACACAAAGGGACTCTGTCTGACCAAGTTCACAGACAACTGCAAGCTGTGAGCCATTACTAACTCCCCAAGTGATGTAGACATCCTACAGAAAGGCCTCACTGAGACCAGTGACTGGTGTCAAAACCATGGCCTTAAGCTTAATGCCAAAAAATGTGTCATCATCTCATTTGGGAAAAACTCAGTTCCCACTAATTACCACATCAATGGGAGCCCACTGAACACTGAAGGCATTATAAGAGATCTGGGGACACAGGTTGACAGCACCCTCTCCTTCAACCGCCACATTGCTACTATGGTCATAAAGTCCTTTTATGTAGCAGATCTCATTACCAAGGGTTTTGCATCCAGGAAGAAAGAGGTAATCATCTGTCTCTACTTTTCCCTCATTAGGCCAATCATCGAGTATAATACCCCATTTGGCATGTACCTCACTAGACACATGCAACACCTGGAAAGGCCACAAAAGTACCTCATGAAGAGGATTCTAGGCCTTAAACACATGTCCTACATGGACAGAATAAAAAAACTCCAGCTATTCTCTGTCTCATATCGTTTACTAAGAGGTGATCTCTGCTTGACTTACAAAGCCATGTCTGACGCAGCTCTGTTATAAATGCTATATCAAAAGAAATCCCAATCCTTCCACACCACATGCTCCAGAGACTTCAACCTCATTACCACAATCAACAGAACAATCTGGAGGGACAGGTTCATAACCCAGAGACTGCCCATACTCTGGAATAGACTTCTCATACATGTCAAGCAGAGCACCTCACTGGCCCTCTTCAAGAGAAATCTTGATGAGTGGATGGGGAATAGAAAGTTCACCCCAGGGATCACTCCAGTGGTTCTACTTGATAGAGGCACTGGGAACTAACGTCAGGCAACACAATGCCAGGGCACTTCTATGGTCTAGGCTTGTAAAGGCTCCAGGGGCATTAGCCTAGAAAACACCTATGAACCTATGAACACCATACCAAGAGTTTCTGCAATATATGCACCAAAGAACCTATTACTCTTATGGGAGACACTAACATAGTAAATGTTCTTTTCTTAAAAAGGAAATTCGGTTGTGTTTTGCAGGTCAATGTTAGCGCAAACTTACATCAGGTGTGTAGTGTAGAGTGTCAATGCCTTAACTGCATCCTAGATGACCTGTGGTTGAGTTGCAGTGCTGGAAGTTGCAGGAGCTAGCTAGAGAAGTAGTTCCCAGTGCCTCTATCAAGTAGAACCACTGGAGTGATCCCTGGGGTGAACTTTCTATTCCCCATCCACTCATCAAGATTTCTCTTGAAGAGTGGATAGCACTGGGAAGGCCTGTGCTGGGACACACAGCAGCTCTACCAAGCTGCAGGATGTACTGGACATTGCAGTTGCCACAGGGAGAGGTTAAGACAGTTTGGAGTAGAAAGTGAAGCAGTTGGAAGTTTTCTTTCTCACTATAATATTTGTTATCTGGATTTCCCTTTTAAGAGATCACTGTCTGCTTAAGTTACTTGCCAAGAGTCACACAGTTTTCAAGTGGAAGTTAAGGGGAATCAAACCCATTTCAAATAACTCAACAGTTCATACCCTTAGTCTATGAGCCAGACAGCCAGACCTGTATAGACATCTACAAAAAAGTAACTTAGACTATCAATATTAAAAGAACACTGTTTCAAATCTAGATTTCTTCTGGCCATGGATGTGCCATTAGGATGCCACCATTCTGAGTTTGTCAGGAGTGATAGAATTATGAATTTTGTTTTGCTAAAGTTAATATGCTTCTCCAACAACCTCTCCTATTTACTTCAGAATTGTACTATTTCCAGCTACTGCTACTTGATAAAATTTATGTTTCAGTACAGTACGATATTTCTTTGTATGTGTAATGTAACAACACTAAGGTTACTGAACTGCCATATTGGTATTACGTATTTGCCTTCCAGTGTAATAACTGAAAGGACACATTATAATGTCAAATATTTCTATATATTTGTACCAGTACAGCATTCTTATACAGGTTAATACCATGAGATGGTCTACTATTAACTATTACTTTACCACTGCACTACATGTTTATGCTTAAGCTTGAAACTTAGTTTTCATTTCTTACTTTAAAACTTTTTACTGCAGGCCTAACCTGAGAAGTGGCTAAATGTTCCTTTAGACTATCCACACACACACACATATATATATATATATATATATATATATATATATATATATATATATATATATATATATATATATATATATATATATAGATATAGATATGGAGCACAACTTTCTGTCAAAATGGAAAGTCATCGGCTTCTGATAGAGCTGAGTTAGCTGACTGAAATTTACAGGCTTTGCCATTCCAAGACTGTGGTACAGTGAAGATTGGGAAATGTGCTTTTCACAACTGTAGTGTGATCTTGCATTTAGTATACATAATTAGCAGGGGTGCGGGGGGCTGTCCTGCAAAAATGTGTTTTTTTTTTTCGATCATTTGTGGATGGATGTTTTGGTTTATAGGTGCATATTAGGCTAACAAACACTAGTGCTCTTAAAAGCCTAGCTATGCAACTCAAATGTGACCCACAAATTTGATTTATATTTGATTTATATGTGGTGACTTACTAACTGCCTCTGTCCATCAGAGACATAGGAGCCAGAGCAGGGGTGAATTGTTTTTCAACAATGAGGTTTCGATCACTGCAGCATTCACTAATTGTCATTTTGACTGAAGGTTATGTTTCCATATATATCCATCCATCCACAACCCCTTTTCCTCATTTTTGCTCATGGGGTAGGACAATTATCTAGACCTGGCCTTGTCTTTGTATTCATCAGTTCATTTCCCAATACCACTTTTTCTTCATATTTAGGAGTCCAGAGAAGCCAGTGTCTACCCTTACAAGCAAATGATTGAAGACAGAGTCCCAATACCTGATGAGATGGCAGTCCTTAGTAGATTACACATACAAGCAGACAGACAGACAAACACACACACACACACACACACACACACACACACACACACACACACACACACACACACACACACACACACACACACACACACATATATACATTCACATGTATAAACACACACACAGACACACATATACACTCACATGCATAAACAGACACAAACACACACACACACACACACACACACACACACACAAGCACACACACACACACACACACACACACACACACACACACACACACACACACACACACACACACACAAACATTTAGAGATTTAGAAGGTTGTCTCTTCACTTATCATGGTAACATGTGTTTGGAATATGTGACGAAACTGGGGACCCCAGAAAAAAATATACATGGGTACAGATGGACATACATACTATACTCATAAATAAAACATCAGAGGGAAGACGTGGTGGTACAGCGGTAGCATTGTTACCTCACAGCAAGAGGTTCTCCTGTTTGATTCTTGGCTGGAGTGACTTCTGTGTGGAGTCTGCATGTCTTCCCCACTGTCGAGTGGCCTCCGAAAGACATGTGTGAATGGGCATGCCTTCACTGAAGGTTGGGTGTTGGGCTGGTAACTCAGCACCATAAAAATCTACTGCCAATCATTAGCGGACCGGAGTTCTGCTGTGGCAACCCCTAACCAGGAAAAGCCAAAAAGACAAACAAGTGTAGAACCAGTGAAACAAGTGTTGTAGTGCAACACTAAATGCTGCCTCAATATACCATCCTCTTCTTTATATAATGAAATTAAACATGTTGACATGAAAGCATGGCATACTTATACCCCGTGACAGTTGATGACCTCAAAGCAATTTAAATTGATTATTTCTTTCTTGCTTGTTTATATGTGGAGTAAATAACTATCAAGACACCATACAGCATTTTATTTAATTTAAGTTCGTGAGTAATTTTCTACCTGAGGAAAACTGTAGAGCCCCAGAATTCTTGCCACTGGAATGGTTACTGATGAAACATGATCCCCTACAATCCCAGCAACAGGTGACTGAGTCTGACAGTGATAGTTCAGAACAGGAAATTTCTGTCCAGATAACATCCACATAACTCCCAACAGTGCACGAGGCTCAGAATAGCAGGAGTCATACATCTGGAAACCCATGGAAAGATTTGTCAGTAACTGCTGACTGAAGCTGATCTCTTCAACTGCAAACATCATGCAACATATTTGCATATAAAGATCAAAGGATAACCTACAAAAATAAGCATATAGAAGAGTGAAGCAAAATGAGTAGTCTGGATGGACATAAAATATTATTTGGCAAGCAGTTTTGTTTCCGAACATTAAACATTTTAAGCACTACAGTACATATCAAATATGAAGTACAATAGCTACATATTATTTTTTACAATTTGCTTTCTTTCTGCATAAATAGAATTTGTTTTGCTGAATGTAAATTCCTCAGATTTATATAAGTGTGAGTAAAATATAGTAACATAAAATTATGAAAATCAGTATATCAGTCAATCAATGTTTTTATACTAAGTTACTAATGTACCTTTTACAAACCACATGCTAACTGCATCCATATGTTTTATTTATTTATTTAAGTATGTATGTATGCCCGGGGTCTACTTCTAAACTTCAAAGTTTCAAAACTTCGAATTTCTTATGGTCGAGACCATAAGATTGAAGTTTTGAAACTTCAAACTGTTTAAATGGAGATTGCTGCACAGCCTGCAATGGTATATTTACCGTTTTCCTCACTGTAGTATGATTTGGTATACTTAACTAGCAGGGGGTGTTGGAGTGCAGGGGCAAAAAAACGTAAAAAGAATTTTTTTTTTTATTTACAGTTATGTTTCAAAACTTTGCTATTATGGTCTCAACCATAACAAATTCGAAGTTTTGAAACTTCAAAATTTAGAAGTAGACCTTTATACACACATGTATGTATTTATATACGTGTGTCATTTTATAACCAGGTATATAGGCTGATCTAAGGACCCTTTCAGCCATTACCTGGGCTAAAAGTTCACAAATGTGCAGTTTGCGTGTATGTGAATCTTTATTCATATCTTTATATTTTATATATTTATTTGCAAAATTACTTGGGTGCTAGACAGACTTACAGAACAGACAGCATTATAGACATAATCTCCATTAAAAAATCATAAATTGCAAAACTCTGACAGTATTTTAGCACTAGGTCTCCTACGACAGTGTACAAATTGCTTTATGTTCATAGATAATGAACTTATACTCATCACTTAATGAACTTATACTCAACACTAGTAATTTTATCTGTGAAATGTGCAAATATCTATTTAATCTGGTGGCTTCCCTCTCACCTGTACACTTCACCTGTGAACTTCATGTACCTCCACCACAAGGGCTCTCTAATCACACCAAGATCTCTTATGCTGAGGCTGTAAATCAATCACTTTCAGGCCACTCATTCACCTCATGCGCATCTCCCATAAAAAGTCATTCTGAGCAAAAACACTCCAAATCTATCACTTTGAACCACAGCATGTAGAAATGTTTTAGTGATAGAAGACTTTTGTCAGACACACTGACTCATCAATTACAAGCAGTGCTGCATGTGGGAGTGAATGACTTGATGAAGAACTCTAAGATATGCAGAAAGACATGTCAAAGTTTCCAAATGCAGGTAAAACACTAGTCTTGATTGGAAGCCTTTCTTCAACTCAAATGATGCCTTGAAACATAGAAAAGATAATAGGCTTCAATAACTGGATAAATAGCTGCTATAATTCCAAGACAATTTAGTATACGTCAGCATAAGCAGATATGCTTGACTGTCCAGCTTGCATCACTAAAGATGGCCTGCATCTCCCATTTCAGGGATTTTGCATACTGACTAAAGATGTTGCTGCTGCCTAGTGCCTTCATTAGGCAGAGTCTACCTGATGGGCATACATAACTATTATATTAGTCCTAAAATCAGATTGCATTAAGGACTTCTTCTTTTGGCTTTTCCCGGTTATGGGTCGCCACAGCAAAACTACGGTTCTCTAATGATTGGCAGTATATTTTTATGGTGCCAAGGTGCCAGCCTGATGCCCAACCTTCAACGAAGGCACGCCCATTCACGCATGCCTTTCGAATGCCACTCGACCGCAGGGAAGACATGCAGACTCCACACAGAAGGTGCTCCAGCCGAGAATCGAACGGGAGAACCTCTTGCTGTGAGGTGACAACGCTACAACTGCACCACCATGGCTGATTGCATTAAGGACATTCTCCTTATATAAACTGCCTCAAATTTTATCAGATGTTGCTGCCTCATTTCCTACTCATTATATTGTGCCTTAAAATTGTTCACTTGGGACAAGTTTTGTTTTTTTTCCCCTCTCTTCCTATGGAGAGTATTACATTGATGATGTTCTGGGCTTTCTACTTACTCCAGGTTTCATGTATAGTTTTTTTTTTACTGGGTGTGACTGTTTAGTCTGAGTTTTAAACTGTGCTGCATAGTCCAGATACTCTGTTTAGTTGTCTTTACATGCAAGTCAGTTTCTCATTTTTTTATTGGCTCCTTGTTACTCACAGACCAGTTCATAGTCATCATTGACAGCTATTGAGGCCCATTTTTCCTTTTGCACTTAGGCTATTTATTGGCAATAGCTAAATTTAGCTGCATTCAAGTGTGCAACAAATGAGTCTTGTAAATTTCTAAGTATTCAGTGTGCATCCCACAAGACCACTCACTCTTCGAAGAGATTGTTTTATGGCACCCAAACTTACTAACTCATGGAAGCATGTATTTTGTAGCATCTCAGATACCTTCTTTTCATTCCGTTGGTGGCAGCAAGCCTTGACATTTATAGTGCATGGAATCCAATTTAATCTCTAATTATACTTTTAGTGGCATATAAGCTTTCTCTTCCAGAGTATAGCATGTAAGTTTTATTCAATGTTAAGACCGCATGTTTTTGTTATTATATAGAATGTATTCATTGTCTGTCATTGCTGTTAACTCTGTACCAAACTGTAATTGTGTACAACTCTCAGGTCATAATGTGCCTAAAATATTATATCTCTCCTGCCGTCACACAATTGTTATACTGACTTCATATATTGTCATGTTATTACTGTAACTGTGTGTTGTACCAAACCAAAGCTGTCTGCTACTCTCATGTTAGATTGTGCTACATAATTTTTTCCTTGTAGGTACAAGCAGTAGTTAGGTACCTGCATCATTGCCTCACCTAGTACATTTGCTCCACAGTGTGGTTTTCCTACCTGACTTATCATCTCTGCCTACTGACTAAATTGGCTCATTATACCATTTCTGCTTTCAGTAATTCACCTCAGATGGTGAATATGAAATGCGACTATAGTCTACCTGTATCCCTTCTGCTGCCAGACTCATTGCACTTGTTATTCTGATGCAGTATAGAGAATGCCTAATGTTCATCAACAACCGGTTACTAGTGTGCCAACATGACATGATTTGTGTGAGGTGTGATATCTACATAACCTGGAGGTAACCTTCTCACCTGCACATACAGCTGTTAAGCAACACATAGACTCACACATCCTTCTACAAGCTCTTTGTAAACCAGCATATGCAGTGGGTGTAAAAAAGTCACTCTACAAGCCTCCAAGAATAAAAAATAAAATATAAGAAGTTTCAGAAACAGTCCACTGACACAACGCCACCATATTTATACAACTCAGTGAAACACCAAGCTGCTTACTGCAAACTTTCTTTTGCTAGTAAGTCTGTGTTTCCATGTAAAAACATTGTAGTAAATGATGACTCCATAATCAGTCACAGTGAAGCCACATAAACTTGGCTGGACAAAGTCGGGGTGAGACTTATCTGCCTTTGTCATGCTAGAAGCTATAATGCCAAGATGGGCCTGCAGTCCACAAAATGGACAAACATGACCATGTCCTGTTGATATCTAATGTAGGTTTCAATGAACTGAGGCTATCAACCCAGAACGGCATGCAGAGAGACATGTCTGAACTCACTTTACATGTTTCAAAAGCATGTAAAAAATAGGGTCTCAGTGGAATTGTATCCACACCCAGAATGATGCCCAGATATAAGAAGAATATAATTGGATTTAACAATTGGTTAACTAGTGAGTGTCCTTCTTGGGGAGTCTAGTATGTATTAGCTCAGATAAGATGACTGACAGCTGATCTTGCTTCTCCAAAGATGGTCTGAACCTTTTTGCCACAACTGTGATATACTGGCAAAAGCACTTGCTGCCTCATAGCTGCTTATTTAAAGCAAAGTTCACCTTTTAGATAGCCCAACATAACAAAAAGGTTTTCAGTAAATTTCAGTCTTGACTACATCAACATTTTTCTGGTCAGTACCAGAAAACTTAAATATTGGATCTCAATGCTCCCCTGCAACTTGAACACTTCAATATCTGTGCTGTAACAGTGACTTGATTTCATTGTAAAGATAGTACTCCGCTATTGGGTGTCAGCACCTAGCACGCATTCAGGCTTGCTAAAACTGTAAGAATATTAATATTCATCAGAAATCCATTTTTTTTCTCGACATAATGCCTATTACTGACAAAGAGAAGTTGTTGAACTTCAATTTATTCAAAAAAAATTAAATAATCGATTTATAGCCAGCTAAAGGTTCCCTTTCATGTCTCCAAAAATCATGAATGATTTCAAAATGTGTTTGCTGAATTTTGACTATCCATTGATTAACTGGTGTAGCTAAACCTCTAACTTTAGGTGTACATAAAGATTCTTAGACTTAGTAAATGCTAATTCCCTTGTACAAATAGTTAACTAGTTCACTAGGGGTCAAAAATTGCCAGTCTCATCTTCACTAGCATTACTCTTATTTATACTTCTCCAGTAGTATCCGCACATCTGATCAGATCTGATCATAAATCAGTAGTATTCTGGTTAGGGGCATCTAAGACCACCACAATGACCTCCAAAGTATTCAAGGAAATTAAAAAAGCAAGCATTTCTATATAACAAGCTCTCAAATTCTATTGTAATATTTCTTACCCTTGTGTGCCTTAAACTGACTCTTATGCCAATTAATTTTAGTTCAGTCTAACAAAAAGCAGAAACCAAGCAGTCCCAATCAGAAGCAGATATACTGTGAAGGCAAACAAACAAACCATCTTGGTAGAAAACCATCATTAATAACATTAAAAAGCTCTCTAATAAAAGAGAAAAAAGCTAATTAAGGCCTACAATAAATCAAATTCTGACCATAATAAAGACTCTATCAAAAAGATCAGCATAAGTCTGTAGATCAGATAAGAATATGAATTAAAATTAGTATCAGAACCAAGGATAAGTTTAAATACCTTGTTAACTACATCAGGGTATTATGAAATAACAGTCAGCAATTTACTGAATGAATATTACCACTTCTGGTGCTAAATATATACTAATATACTTGTAGATAAATTTACTGTCATCTTCATACAGTCAGTGAGGTTCCACAAATTTACATTTCCCTTCCTTCACCCCCCAACCACCAAGATAATTATAAAATACTAACTGTACTTTCACGGCTGAATGTTCCACCTTTACTGTCCCCAAAATATACCTGCTTGCCAATCCCACTCTTTCTGAATCATCCTTGAACTGCTCACCTTAAGCATAGCCACAAGGTATATTCCTGACACAGGAAAAGTAGTTATCCTTATACCTTCTTATTTAGAAGACATATGGTAGGAACCAGGCCTTAAGCATAGCCACAAGGTATATTCCTGACACAGGAAAAGTAGTTATCCTTATACCTTCTCATTTAGAATACATATGGTAGGATCCAGGATCCAGCCGCAAGGTATATTCCTGACATGGAAAGTAATTATCCTTATACCTCCTCATTTAGGAGACATACTGTAGGAACCAGGGTCCAGCCAGAAGGTATATTCTTGACATAGTGAATGCAGTTATCCTTATACCTCCTCGTTTAGGAGACATATAGGTTCATAGGTTCATAGGTGTGTACTAGGCTAATAGCCCTTGGGTCTTTACAGGCCTAGCCATAGGATTGCCCTGGCATAGTGCACCCGACCTTAGTTCCCAGTGCCTCTATCGAGTAGAGCCACTGAAGTTATCCCCGGGGTGAATTTTCTGTTTCCCATCCACTCATCAAGATTTCTCTTGAAGAGGATCAGCGAGGTGTTCTGCTTGACATGTATGGGAAGCCTGTACCATAGCATGGGCAGTCTCTGGGTTATGAACCTGTCCCTCCAGCATGTTCTGTTAATTGTGGTAATGAGGTTGAGGTCTCCGGAGCATGTGGTGTGGAGGGATTAGGATTTCTTTAGATGTAACATTTCTAACAGAGCTAAGTCAGACATGGCTTTGTAAGTCAAGCAGAGATCGCCTCTAAGCAGGCGATATGAGACAGAGAATAGTTGGAGTTTTGTGAGTCTGTCTATATAGGACAAGTGTTTACGGCCTAGGATCCTCTTTGTGAGGTACTTCTGCAGCCTCTCCAGTTGTTGCAGGTGTCTAGTGAGGTACATGCCAAATGGGGCATTGTACTTGATGATTGGCCTAATGAGGGAAGAGTAGAGGAAGACAATTACCTCTTTCTTCCTGGATGCAAAACCCTTAGTAATGAGATGTGCCACATAGAAGGACTTTCTGACCACAGTGGCAATGTGGTGATTAAAAGAGAGGTTGCTGTCAACCTGTGTTGCCAGATCTCTTATAACGCCTTCTGTGTTCAGCGGATTGCCATCAATGTGCTAATTCATGGGAACCAGGTTTTTCCCAAAGGGGATGATGACACATTTTTTGCCATTGAGGCCATGGTTCTGACACCAGTCGTTGATCTCAGTGAAGCCATTCTGTAAGATGTCAACATCACTTGGGGAGTTAATAATAGCTCCCAACTTGCAATCATCTGCAAACTTTGTCAGCCAAAGTCCCTTTGTGTTGGCCTGGACTTCAGAGAAGTAGATACCAAACAGGAGATGACCCAGGACTGGACCCTGTGGGACTCCAATCATGACTAGTTGGCACTCTGACTTGGAGTCAGTACTTTCACACTGTGGGTTCTATCTGTGAGCCAGTTTGCAACCCACCTAGTGATATAGGCATTGATGCCAAGCTTAGTGAGTTTTCTTTGATTCCTGAGTTGGGAATGGTATCAAAAGCCCTGGCCAGATCAAGGTAGGCTGCATGAACCACCTTGCCTTCATCCACAGCTCTGGTGATTGACTCAAAGAAGTCGACCAAGTTGAGCAGGCATGATGTACCCTTCAGAAAATCAAACTGTGTGGGATCCAGAGTTTGGAGATTCCCTATATCCTTGTTTATTAGTTCCACGATGATGCATTCAATAGCTTTGCATATCAGACTAATCAGGCTAATGGGGCAATAGTTCCCAGGGTCTGTAGTCACTCCTCCTTTGTGGAGAGGGATGACTGCAGCAGTGCGCCATTTGGTAGGGACAAAACCTGAGGTGAGCCTGTGATTGAACAGGACACACAGGTGAGGTGCCAGTTCACTCTGTAGTTCATGTAGAACACAACCAGGGATAGTGTCAGGTCCCATAGATGCTGTATTCTTGGGCTTGGACAGTGCTGTTTTAAGCTGTGCAGTGGTAATACTAGGTGCCTGGCAATCTACTTGTATTGTGATTGGTCCTTTGGGGGGGCTATACCTCTCAAGACATCTGCAACAACTGGAAAGGCCGCAGAAATGCCTCATTAAAAGAATCACAGGCTTAAAGCAGATGCCCTATGCTGACCGCCTTAAAAAATTCCAGCTATCGTCTACTCAGAGGTGATCTCTGCTTAGCACACATAGCCATGTCAAACCCAGAGCTGTTGGATATGCTACACTTAAAGAAATCCTAATCCATCAGAGCCGCACACTCCAGAGATCTAAACCTTGTCATCACAATAAACAAAACATGCTGGAGGGATAGGTTCCTGACCCAGAGACTCCACAGACTCTGGAATAGACTGCCCATACATGTCAAGCAGAGTGCCTCTTTGGCCCTCTTCAAAAGGAACCTTGATGATTGGATGGGAGCAAGGAAATTCACTCCGGGGATCACGTCAGTCACCCTGCTAGACAGGGGTCCAGGGAAGTATATAGTCTGGGAAGAAATAGCCAGGGAATTGTTATGGCTAGGTTTGTATAGGCCCTATGGCTGATAGCCTAGTACCAACCTATGAACCTATGAACCTATAAATTTGGCACTGAATCTGTCGGCCAGTACACTGGCAATATCTGTTGGCTCAGTATAGGAGGTACCATTGTGCAGTAGCTCAGAGCAAATGTGTGTATTGCTGTGGAGATTCTTTACATAACTATAGAAGGCCTTGTGGTTGTCTTTACTATCTGCTGCAATTCTGTTTTCATAGCTAGCTTTAGAGGAATTGATGAGGAATCTCACCTTTTTGTTGAGGTTGATAAGGGAGTTTTTCCAGTCTTGGGACTTCACCTTATTCTGCATCAGTTTCCTCCTTCTGTTGTAGAGTTTGTTTATGGCAAGAGACCACCAGATTGGCTTCCTTTTTTTGGAGGAGAGTGTCTTGATTCTGTTGGGTATGGTGAGATCCATGCATTTGTGTACATGTTCGTACAGTGCATTGGTGTATGATTCTGAGGTCTCGCAACTATTCTCCAATTGCATGGGTGCCGAGAAGTTAGCCACCTCTGTTTTTAGGAGCCCAAAGTTAGCTTTGGAGAAGTTTGTCATGGTGGTTACCTTTGCACGGGGGTGGATTTCCAAGGTGATTAGTTTGTGGTCATATCTAACCAGGTAGGAACCAGGGTCCTATATTTTGAACTTGTTGTTGGAGTGTCTGACAGACTGCTTGATACCTACATGTTTAAAGCAGCATACACCATTAAGTATAAAACCAAAGCCTGGTACATATGAATAATTAATAAAGGTGGAATACACTTAAGAATTTTCAGGTAATCAAACAATGAACATAATCAAAGCAAACTCCCAGTTAATACTAATAATACCGAATCAGAAGGCACTTACATTTCACATGTTATCTGCATAGGTGGCTCTGTAAAGGAAAGTTCATAGTAAACACTTTCATCATGAACTGGCAAGATGACACCAATATTTATATCTCCTTCCCTAAAGAATCCTTCTACGGCCAACCTTTGCAATTTACAGCCATGTTTCATTGTTTGCCTACTGACACTATACAATGTGAGAATCCAGATCAGCACATGTGATGCTTTCTGTAATAACATTGCATTAGTAGAGGAGGCTCCAATTTGGTGAACTGAAAGAGAAAAACAGTGGTCATAACACATTCCTATAAGCTATAAAAATCTGGTATTAGCTCTGCAGATTTATTTGCTAAGATGGAGACACTGTCTGCCATAACAAATGGAAGTTAGAGCAGCAGAATCTGCCATTAGGTTCAACACTTTCACATACGTGCTGACTGATATGTACACTGTCCATTTCCAAACTACATTGTGCTAAAATGCTTATAATACATGAGGTTACAAATGCATGTTTAGATTTGTTCGTTGTCAGTGTGTTGTATGTGTGGATATGTATAATCCTACTGAATGCTCATTTGACAGAATGCTAAATAGCTGAACAAAATTAAATGAAAACTAATTTGACTGAATAGAAAAGAGTAGATGTGTACAGGCAGTGAGCCCAGAAGAACCTGTGTGGATATGCAGTGGTCACTGTCATGCCACCGTGTGTGGTGTTTTTCTCCTTTCTTTATGATTGTTTTATCATGGTGTTATTGTATATAATATGGATTCGTATTACTTCACCTAAAGACCATTTCACTGAGACCAAATCACCTAAAGTTCATTTCACTGAAAGTTCATTTCACCTAAAACTTATTCCACTGACAAGTAGTACTCTAATGCAAGTCAAAGTTATATGTCCTTTTCCCCAGTGTAGTGCAATCCTGGTGTTAGTATATACAGTTGGGGGTGTGTGGGGGCACAGCCCCCCACATTGGGGGTGTGGGGGCATAGCTCACCATTTAATTTGGTTTTATGTTGTCTGGTTTTGTTTTACATTATTTGGTAAAAGCCAACTAGGTCAGGGGCTGTGCCCCCGTGCACTCCCCAATGTGGGGGGCTGCGCCCCCCACACACCCCCTAACTATATATATTAACACCAGGATCACACTACAGTGGGGAAAAGGACATATACCTTTGACTTGCCTTAGAGTACTACTTGTCAGTGAAATGAGATTTAGGTGAAATGAGTTTTAGGTGAAATGAACTTTAGGTGATTTGGTCTCAGTGAAATGGGTGTCAGTGAAATGGTTATTAGGTGGAGTGATACAAATCCATATATAAGGGTACCATGAGGGGAAAAGTCCCCCCACAGGGGGTTATTTATGTGGGCTTAACCTACTACAAAAAGTTTGTTTTATGCTATGTGTTTCGTGTTGACTGTTTTTATCAATTGTGATTCAGTGAAATCAGTTTAAAGTCAAATTAATTTTCATTTATTTGTCTTCAGTGTTTCAGGATGAAGTCAAATGAGCTTTTGATTAAATGACATGAATCCCCTACATGCCCCCTACCAAATCTAAAACTGCATTGATAGTACTGATTATTAAGCTATATTTTCTCACATAGGCACCGAATTCCTTTCGAAGTATACTTGCAAATACATACTAACAGGAGCCACAACATTTCACTATCCAGCTTACTTTATTTGCATTTGTTAGCCATTCACTTCCAGCAGGGCAATATTAATTTGCAGACGAGTCCTAGGGAGGAAGACTCAACATACTGTAAGATGCTGAATGTACACAGTGTTAAGAACAAATAGCTCCTTAGGATATATAATAAGCAGGAAGTCTGAGGAAAAAATAATGAGCAAGTCCCTTGAGAACAGTAAAACCACCAGGAATAGCAAATGATGATGTATATGACAGATAATAACCAAGGTTAGCGGGAATAACAAGGAAAAGTTAATAGCTGTAGAAAAGCAGTGATTATGACAAACACACATCAGACTTAAAAACATCACTGTAAAAGTCGACACATCATCTAAGTGCAGTTCAATATGCAATTGCATTTTCTACTGGAAATTATGTGAGTGCATACTGTGTAATCATACAGTGTAATTTATTCCTTTTGAAAGCGTATACATATTTCTATATCTATCTGTCTGTATGTATGTTCATGTGTGTGTGAGAGTGTGTCTATCAGAAATTTATCAGGTAATCATACAAGTTATGAAGGTAGACCATGGTCAGAATTCAAAAATATTAATGTGAGGTGTAATGCAGGTGCACACCTTGCTGTGGGCTGTTTCTCTGGACCTACTGAAAATGCCAATGAGGCATTCTGATGCAGTGATTTATGCTAATTAGCCATGTGCTCTGTCCTAAGAAATACCTCAAAGAATCGCTCCTGCTGTGTAAGTTACCTTGGTCACCAATGTTATTGAACAAGGCCAAAAGCTTGTTCTCAGCCAATCATACTGAAGGTAAGAGCTGAGAGTTTAGCAGACATGTAGTGTTGGTGTGTGTGTGTGTGTGTGTGTGTGTGTGTGTGTGTGTGTGTGTGTGTGTGTGTGTGTGTGTGTGTGTGTGTGTGTGCATGTGTTTATGTGTGGATGCATGTGTGAGTGTACTTAGAGGTTTGACTGGTGTAAAGTGAGTGTGTGTGTGTGTGTGTGTGTGTGTGTGTGCATGTGCGTGTGTGTGTGTGTGTGTGTGTGTGTGTGTGTGTGTGTGTGAGTCTGAGAGTGTATGCCTGGTTGGGAGGTTGCAAAAGTGGTGGTTAGTTAGGAGATAGGTAGGGTAGGCTTGTGTCTGAATATGTTTGTGTGTGTGTGTGTGGGGGGAGGGACTGTCATACCTCCATACTCCTGTAGACTAATAAGCAAATCCTGTAACGTTGGGAAAACGCTAGAAACTTGGGATAACTCTTTACATCATGCTGTAAATGCACATAACAAGTCAAAGTATGAGAGACATGAGGAGGCAGAAACAGTAGATAGCAGGGATGCTCTGTATAGTAAGCTCCAAAGGCACTTAAACAGATTCAAACCCTGTACACTGGAAACTCACACATACAGAATTATTCTTCTGTGCCACCACTGGATACCAGAGATGCTTTAAAATATTAAGTAACAACCAAAAAAAATTGAAATCCAATATTTCAAAAATAACAACAAAAAGCAGGATCCAACACTCGTTTAATGGATAGTCTCTCTAGCGCCTCGGCTTTCGCCTTCAAGGAGAATACTATCTGATTCATTCAAACACATATTTATACCATTCAATTAAACAATTTATCAATCAATTATAAAAAAAACTTTCCAGTTGCATTCTAAATTAATGCCTCTAGGTGTCATAGTATCACATTTGGGTATAAAAACTGTTTCTTTATACAACAATTTCATCTTTTTTATTCATAGCTATATGTTCCAGAATAGTAGCAGATATACCCTTTGGATCACTGTTGTGGTGATCTCTAAAATGCATTGCAAGCTGGCTTTCTATTTTTTTATTTTTAATATCTCTTAGATGCTCCTGCAACCTTGATACAGATGAAGTGGATATAGAACTAGAAAAAATATCACAGTTATATATTAGAAGGGGTTATGATGCGCAGGAAGTATCATTGTCTTTAAATAAGGTTAAAAAAAGTAATGCAGGGAAGGTTAAAAAGAAATGTAATATAGCAATAACCAACGCCTGGGTGTGGGTAATGCTGGATTTACCCACGGTTGGCATGGTTTGGTCCCCAAGGGCGAAGCCCGAGGGACCAAACAAAGCCAACCGTGGTAAATACAGCATTACCCACACCCAGAAGTGGTTATTGCTATTATCATGACATTATTTAAGAAAAGAAACTATTACTTTTCTTAAATAATGGCATAGTATAATGCCTGTTTACTGCCCTTCCGCAGATGTCTGGCATCCGGCAGTACATCAGAGTTGGGCAAAAGCACGGAGAAAGCAAGATCTCCGTTGCTTTTTACTGGCTATGTTAAATGGGTTTAACATAGCCGAGACAGCTTTAAAATAAGCAACGGAGATCTCCGTTGCTTATTTTATTGTCTCGCTATGTTAAACTCATTTAACATAGCGAACAGTAAAAAGCAACGGAGATCTTGCTTCCTCCGTTGCTTTTTTGTCTGTATGTTAAATGGGTTTAGCATAGCGAGACAGCTAAAATAAACGGAGATCTCCGTTGCATTTAAGCTGTCCGCTATGTTAAACCCATTTAACATAGCGAGACAGTTTTAAAGAGTTATACTAATGGAAAAAGTCTGGGCGACCGGACCTTTTTCCATTAGTATAACTCGATTTACAATGTGCATGCTGGCCAATCAGCATGCACGTTTTGGGGGGGGGTCATGGTATAATAATGATTCTTATGGAAATCAAAAAGTGAAAGATTTAGAAAAAATATATATGGTAATGACTTATGATTTGTTATCAGAAAAAACTAGTCAGGTAATTAAGTTCTATTGGAATTCATTATTTAAGTATAAGGATCTAATGGAAATTTTTCAAAAAAATATTACTTTTTCTTATAAAAGAGGGAGAAACCTTAAAGACATGTTAGTCCATGCTGGATTTTTCACCCCTGAAATAAATTTAGATATAAGTGTGAGGTTAATGGGAACTTATCCATGTGGCAAATGTGTATCTTGTCAGTATGTATGCAGAACATTTGATTGTATAAATGGGAAGCATTTTTATCCCTTAGGGCATTTTTCATGTAACACGGAAGTAGTTATATATGCATTGAGATGTCCGTGTGGACTATTTTATATAGGGGAAAGTAAACATGCTTTTAAAACAAGGTTGCAGGAGCATCTAAGAGATATTAAAAATAAAAAAATAGAAAGCCCGCTTGCAATGCATTTTAGAGATCACCACAACAGTGATCCAAAGGGTATATCTGCTACTATTCTGGAACATATAGCTATGAATAAAAAAGATGAAATAGTCAAAAGGAAATTGTTGTATAAAGAAACAGTTTTTATACTCTAAAATTTGATACTATGACACCTAGAGGCATTAATTTAGAATGCAACTGGAAAGTCTTTTTATAATTGATTGATAAATTGTTTAATTGAATGGTATAAATATGTGTTTGAATGAATCAGATAGTATTCTCCTTGAAGGCGAAAGCCGAGGCGCTAGAGAGACTATCCATTAAACGAGTGTTGGATCCTGCTTTTTGTTGTTATTTTTGAAATGCTTTAAAATATTACCTAAATCTTTCAAAATAAAAAAAATGTAAAGTAAAGGGAAGGTTCAAACCCTGCACCATTGACACTGAAACAAGCACCATAAATCCAGTATGCTGTTCAATTAGTATTTTTTGTCTGTGTAAGTTACCTTGGTCACCAATGTTATTGAACAAGCAAAGCTTGTTCTCAGCCAATCATACTGAAGGTAAAGCTGAGAGTTTAGCAGACATGTAGTGTTGGTGTGTGTGTGTGTGTGTGATGTGTGTGTGTGTGTGTGTGTGTGTGTGTGTGTGTGTGTGTGTGTGTGTGTGTGTGTGTGTGCATGTGTTTATGTGCATGTGTGAGTGATGAGTTGAGTGTAAAGTGAGTTTGCATGTGATGTGTGTGTATGTGTGTGTGTGTGTGTGTGTGTGCTGATGCTTGTGCGTTGCGTGTGTGCGTGTGTGTGTGTGTGTGTGTGTGTGTGTGTGTGTGTGTGAGTCTGAGAGTGTATGCCTGGTTGGGAGGTTGCAAAAGTGGTGGTTAGTTAGGAGATAGGTAGGGTAGGCTTGTGTCTGAATATGTTTGTGTGTGTGTGTGGGGGGGAGGGACTGTCATACCTCCATACTCCTGTAGACTAATAAGCAAATCCTGTAACATTGGGAAAACACTAGAAACCAGGGATAACTCTTTACATCATGCTGTAAATGCACATAACAAGTCAAAGTATGAGAGACACAAGGAGGCAGAAACAGTAGATAGCAGGGATGCTCTGTAGAGTGAGCTCCAAATGCACTTAAACAGATTCAAACCCTGTACACTGGAAACTCACACATACAGAATTATTCTTCTGTGACACCACTAGACACCAGAGATGCTTTAAAATATTACCTAAATCTTTCAAAATAAAAAAAATGTAAAGTAAAGGGAAGGTTCAAACCCTGCACCATGGACACTGAAAGAAGCACCATAAATCCAGTATGCTATTCAATTAGTATTTTTTTTTTTTTTGTTTACATAAAAAGTATATCACTCAATGTCTGACATTATTCACTAACTGCAACAGTTTGTGAGTTATGAGGGCCAGGGCACCTATAAGACGTAGCAGCAGAATTGTATTTTAAAATCAGGGACATTAGAGTGGAATGGGGGTGTCTATGTGGGGGAAGGCTTTGGTATAAAACCAAAAGGAGCACTAGAGACACCAGGAAAAATATTTTGATTATTACTGGGACTCAAAAAAGTTAACAGATCAATAGGTCTTACATCACAATGCACTTTACATGCAACAAGAAGTGTGAAACTCTAATGTCTGGCATTATTCAATGACTATAAGGATACATGATGTACGGGGGCAGGGCCAAACATAAGAATAGACACTGATGATGTGCTGTCAACTCAGGGATAGGTAAGAGGTATCTGTGTGTGTGCTTTGTGTGTGTGTGTGTGTGTGTGTGTGTGTGTGTGTGTGTGTGTGTGTGTGTGTGTGTGTGTGTGTGTTGTGTGTGTGTGTGTTTATGTGTGGCTGCATGTGTGAGTGTACATAGAGGTTTGAGTGGTGTAAAGTATGCTGTCATTAGTACAATGCATTCTGTGCGTGTGTGTGTGTGTGTGTGTGTGTGTGTGTGTGTGTGTGAGTCTGAGAGTGTATGCCTGGTTGGGAGGTTGCAAAAGTGGTGGTTAGTTAGGAGATGGTATACTTTGTCTGAATATGTTTGTGTGTGTGTGTGTGTGTGTAGGACTGTATACTCCATACTCCTGTAGACTAATAAGCAAATCCTGTAACATTGGGAAAACACTAGAAACTAGGGATAACTCTTTACATCATGCTGTAAATGCACATAACAAGTCAAAGTATAAGAGACACAAGGAGGCAGAAACAGTAGATAGCAGGGATGCTCTGTAGAGTGAGCTCCAAATGCACTTAAACAGATTCAAACCCTGTACACTGGAAACTCACACATACAGAATTATTCTTTTGTGCCACCACTAGACACCAGAGATGCTTTAAAATATTACCTAAATCTTTCAAAATAAAAAAAATGTAAAGTAAAGGGAAGGTTCAAACCCTGCACCATTGACACTGAAAGAAGCACCATAAATCCAGTATGCTGTTCAATTAGTATTTTTTTTTGTTTACATAAAAAGTATATCATTCAATGTCTGACATTATTCACTAACTGCAACAGTTTGTGAGTTATGAGGGCCAGGGCACCTATAAGACGTAGCAGCAGAATTGTGTTTTAAATCAGGGTCAGTAGAGTGGAATGGGGGTGTCTATGTGGGGGAAGGCTTTGGTATAAAACCAAAAGGAGCATTAGATGACACCAGGAAAAATATTTTGGTTATTACTGGGACTCCAAAAAGTTAACAGATCAATATGTCTTACATCACAATGCACTTTACATGCAATAAGAAGTGTGAAACTCTAATGTCTGGCATTATTCAATGACTATAAGGATACATGATGTACGGGGGCAGGGCCAAACATAAGAATAGACACTGATGATGTGCTGTCAACTCAGGGACAGGTAAGAGGTATGTGTGTGTGTGTGTGTGTGTGTGTGTGTGTGTGTGTGTGTGTGTGTGTGTGTGTGTGTGTGTGTGTGTGCTCACGCTCGGGTGCATATTTGTGTGTGAGAATGAATGAGGAGGGTGTCTTTTTCAATACAATGCATGGACCACCATGGGCCACCAGTACTGACTATTACAGAAAGTGTTAATTTGCACTCATGGTAGTTTAGGATGATTCAAAGACATGCAAATTAGTCAATAATTGGGTCTTTTTTCATTGTAGCTAACATGTTTCTGAAATGCAGTTTCCTACACTGTGGAAACAGACCCTTTTGACCACAGACCATACTTTCGAGCAGTGGGGGTTCTTTCTGAATCCCAGAGCATGTGTGAACCAAAAATACTTGAGGACACATAAAAGAGTTTTTGTAAAAAATTATGCAAAATGGTGTAATGTTGCTTACAAAGTAACTGTATCTTTCTCCTTCATATTAGGTAACTCTGTGTTAAAATGGAGGACAATACATAAAGAAATAATACATACAAGCAGAGTTCCTATTTTATGGCAGAATAGGCCTGCTTGGAATGTAGAGGAAACAAAATGAGTTCCTTAGTGATTCTGAAATGTTATGCAAGGCATTAATTTACTTGTAGTTCAAAAGTAAAAAAAAATAATTTATTTTCCTGAATAAAGTATAACGTGATATGCTCATATTGTATTCTGTTAAGAGAAATAATTTTTCAGCGAGCATGTACAATAGCTGGCCATCTGTGGTTAAGAAGACTTTTACTAG
The DNA here is from genome assembly GCF_019279795.1 of Protopterus annectens. Taxonomy (NCBI): domain Eukaryota; kingdom Metazoa; phylum Chordata; order Ceratodontiformes; family Protopteridae; genus Protopterus; species Protopterus annectens. The sequence goes on from NC_056732.1 coordinate 1,768,928,892, forward strand.
AGAAATTAGAAAAAAGTATAAAAGTATTAAATATGCAAGGACAGACTGCATTCCCTACTTTAGTTTTATGGACAACTTAAATAAAAAAGGCATTCAGTTCATTGTATGCAAAAACCTTTGCAAAAAATAAAATGAAGTTTAAGAACTATGAAGTATCAATAAAACTCAGAACACTTAGATAGAAACACTGATATAATTAGTAAAAAATAGTAGGGAAAAATAAAAAATAAAACCTTGTGATCTAGTCTGACAGAACTATGAGGGAAAAATATGGGAAGCAAAACATTTTAAAGTAAGAATATACAACAAGTAACAGAAGTAGCACTGAGAAACGAAGCAATGTGTTTTGGAAAAAGAAAATTAGGACCAGGCCTGATGTAGAACTATGAGGAATTAACTTGGAATGGAAATGTTTTAATGTAGGAACATACAAATAGTACTAAAGACAATGCTCAGGAAATAAGGAAGAAATAATGTATAAATCTTAATGAAAAAGTTGGTTGACAAAATGTTTTGGACAGAACTACACACTAAATCAGCAGGGAGTGCACTTTTTAAGTAACTTTGCATTCTTTAGAGGAAAGAGTTTCTGCTGAAAAAAGAAGTTATTAAAAATCAAAAGTCTTATACTTCTAGGGAGTGACATCTCAAGTACTGGGACACAAATTGAGAGGGCTTTGATTAAATTTCATAGGGAATGATGCAGTATTTCTATTTGGTGCTAGAAATACATCAGGTAATCTGTCATATTGCTTCACTGACAAAAAAATGCTTGCACTTGCAGCAGGTAGTCAATGTTATTTTGTAAAGTAATGTGCAAAGCAAGTGGGTCTGTGAGAGGAAGTGATAGTTACCCACCTCTGTGACTTTAATTCAGTGGTGCTGCCTCCAATGCTCAATAAACAACTCAATGAGTGAAACTAACTAGAATGGAGTGGAACTATATTACAGTAGGATAAAAATATCCAACTCTTAAAAACAATATTTGTCATTAATCACTTTTATCCATAGAGTGTATCAGTACTCATTTACTGTAGTTACTTAATTGTATGCACAAAAATGTTGATTGCAATCAAGTGCAGTCACTGTAATGCATTTCAGCTTTTCTTGAAATGCAAACTAGCCTCGCAAGGCCAGATCAATGAATGCTTATCTGTGATGAAATTATAGCAGGGGTCAATCATTTTCATCCACAGACTGCCCCTGTGCCCACTAGTTACAGTAACACCTCTGCATCCACCAGTTACATTAACTTTACTGAGTTTACAACTGTCTGTCAAATGAAGAAAGAAATACATGAATAATGACTACAGTAGTGTATTTCAGTGTGTTACCATCAGACACATTTAATGTAACTCACTGCATTATACAGCACATGACCATAAATATGTATATGCAAAGACACACACACACACACACACACACACACACACACACACACACACACACACACACACACACACAATATTAACTGTTTCAAACATTTGATTGGCAGTGGTACTGCAAGAGATTGCGGACTAGTAAAGTACTATTTAATTAAAAAAAACAAATATTTACTAACAACAGTTTTCTCCCATGATCACAAACTAAGTCCTGTCATCAAGTCACGGTATGCTTGCTCATGTTTGATTCAGGCTCTCTTATGTACCAGTCATCTGATGCAGTTTGAGCCATTACTATGGTTATTCACCGTTTCATTTAACCACCTAACTTACCCGTTGGAGCACCATTGCTACCCTTCTTTGACTACCAGAAGTCTAGAAGAAGAACTAAAAAGATGCAGTCACTTCATTTTTTATTCTCTGAGAGGGAATACACAGAAATACAGCCAAGTAAGCAGATTTTTTGCACAAGTGGAGTTCCATTTCTTGAGAATGGGAATGTTCACTATTTTTAAGAAAAATCATGGGTGGGGGCTGCTACCCAGCAGCCTAAGATATAAACTGCCTTTTGCTACCTTTTGTATCCCAGTTATAAATATGCTGCCTTTATTCTGGCTTCCTCCATGATGGTGAGCATAATACATTTCTGAACAAAGACTACATAACAGATGGTTCACACATAGGTGTAAAACTTTTCAGTGATTTGTGTTCAAGTTTATAAATGTAATTTCTCATGTTTTCAAGTAGTTTGCCTAATGGAACAGATAGTTTCTGTCAAACTCTGTACATGTCATCTCTAGGTGTCAAAAAACATTATTTTGTCAGCCCATGGTTTATCTTAACACCCACTTGATGAAAAAGTCCTACAAAACATATTTTAAGTTGATGTTTAGGATGTCAGCTATCAAGAATGGTGCATTGCCAGATATTCAAATGATCATGTCATTGATATGTAGTAGCATGATTCAGACACCAACTGAAATAGCAAAGGAGTTCATGTATAGTTCAAAAAAGTAAAAATCTGAGCAGTGACTATGGAGAGAGGGGAACTTTGTTTTTATAACATGAAGAGAGTGTCTCTGTTCAACAGTTCCTTATTAGTATTTGCAATGAGCTTCCACTTCTGCTTGCAACTGTTTGTAAGCTTTTGAGCCCCCCAAGCCTTTCTATGTTGGAGGGAAGCCTTCTAGCTTATCAGTGGGAGTGGTAAGCACTAAGTAGCCTATCTACCACAAAAGGAGTGGTTTCTGGCCCAGAAAATGTAGTTTATTGGCTGTTTGGGCAGTTTTTCCATCCCTTTCAACTTTGTGGCTTAAAAACCCACACTTGCACAGGTTTGTGCTAGTTTAAACTCCGTACTGCAGCGCTGAGCTGAGGCAAACTATTACTGGTGCCAGAAAATCTGCTCTTCAGTTTTTCCCTTAGATATTGCTAGTTCTTTCTCTCTTGCACTTCAGATAGCCTAATCTCTTTGCACTTCAACAGGTTTTTGCAGCAATTATTGTAGCACATCTAACTGCCATCAGCACTAGTCATTCTTCACGGAAATAGCTCCAGTACTTAGTAGTTATGATGACCCCTCTTAGCATGATTAAAGGGCAGTTCCCTATGCTTTCTCCTATTAACCTGGTGCACCTGGGCATTCTGAGGCAGTGTAGCAACTGCCTCATGTACACAGACAACCCTCTCCTCTTACCTCCCGACATTCAGACTTGTGAGAGATGCACTTATATCACCAAATTGGAAGCTATGCACTCCCCAGCCAAGACCAGACTAGCTGGTCAAGAGGAGAAGGTCAACACCTGCACCACACCACATGGAACACATAGCCCTCCAGACCACCCACTATCACAGCTCACACATAAAAACACAAACCACACACCCACCTTCATGGAGGCTCTCAATAGAAATTTACCCAAACAGCAGAGACCTCCAAGACAGAGATGCATTTGATGAACACAGCACAGCACAAACCGCAGGAGACATAACTACCTCCACAGTGTGCCCCTTAATCTAAGCCCCTAAGGTTAAACACCCTGCCCAATACACTAATCATAGGTGACACAGATGTCCCACTAACTAGGTTGAATAAGGAGAGGGTAACAGTCAGCTGTCTATCAGGTGCCAGAATCCGACACATAACACACGTACTCAGGTCACTCCACAACAAGTACAAGTATGACTCTGTCATTGTCCACGTGGGTATGAATGACCTGAGATGCACCTCCCTGGACTACATGAAAAGAGACATGGTGGAGCTCTCGGATTATGTGGCCCAGACAGGTATGACATTACCCCTTAGCAGTATCCTACCATCACCCAGAATGATACTGCAGTACAAACAAAAAAATGATTGACTTCAACAATTGGCTAAGTTTCTGGTGTCATTCTAAGGGGATGCAGTATCTGTCTGCTTGGGATGACATGACTGACAGACCTCGATGCTTTGCCAGAGATGGCCTGCATCTGTCACCCCTGGGTTTCTGGGTACTGGCCAAGGCTCTTGCCACCCTATAGTGTCTTTTTTAGGCGATGTTCCAAAGACCAAATTACCACCGTAACAGCTATAAAGAAATGCAATCTGAGGGTCATGCTGCTCAATGCTATAAGTCTAAATGTCAAGATGCACTTGCTTGAAGCACTCCTCAAAATGGGAAACATCGATATTTGTGCTGTAACGGAGACCTGGTTTAAAGTGGCAGAAAGTACCCATGAGCTATCAGGCTATAACTCATTCCACACCTTTTGGCCCTGAAAGATGGACTGAAGCTCCAAATGCGGTGGTGTCTCCATATTCATAAAGGATATGCACACCTCCAGACTAGTAGCCCAGCATAATGCATCTGAAATACTTCAGGTACAACTAACATTGGGTAAGACGGCGATCCAGGTCATAGCCTGCTATAGGTCCCCAACCATGTCCTTTGACACTCACTCCATGTTACTAAGCACCCTGGTATCTATCAAGGTCCAAACCAACACTCCCTTACTAGGACACCTCAACTACCCCTCCATCAACTGGGAAAACTACTCAAGCACCAATACACTGGTCCAACGCTTCCTGGAATTCATCAGTTCCAATGCCCTGGACCAGCTCATTCTGACCCCCACTAGATGAAGCAACATCCTTACCTTGGTTATTACTAAAATGGGCAACCATTGCTCTACACCAATAGTTACTCCCTCCCTGGTCAGATCCGATCATAAACTAATCACCATGGAAATCCACATCTCACCCCCCCCCCACAAAGGTAAGCACCTTGAAAAACTTCTCCAAAGCTGACTTTGAACTCCTAAAAACAGAGGTGGCTAACTTCACAGCACCCATGTCAATGGAAAATAGCTGCATGACTGCTGAATCATACACCAATGCACTGTATGAACACGTACACAAGTGCATGGAACTAGTCATACCCAACAGAACCAAGACACTCTCTTCCAAAAAAAGGAAGCCAATAGAAGGAAGAAACTGTTGCAGAAAAAGGTGAAGTCCCAAGACTGGAAAAACTCCCTTATTAGCCTCAACTAAAAGTTGTGATCCCTCATCAAATCCTCTAAAGCCAGCTGTGAAGGCAGAATTGCTGCAGACACTAAAAGCAATCACAAATCCTTTTATAGCTATATCAAGAACCTCCACGGCAATACCCAGATTTGCTCTGAGATACTACACAATGGTACCTCCTATACTCAGCCAACAAATATTGCCAACATACTGGCCAACAGATTCAGTGCCAACTTTACCCCCCTCTCTCCCCCCGAAAGGACCAATCACAATACAGGAAGAATGCCAGGCACCTAGCATTACTGCAGCACAGGTTAAAGCTGCATTGTCCAAGACCAAGAATACAGCTTCCATGGGACCCAATAATATCCCTGGCTGTGTTCTACATGAACTACAAAATTAACTGACACGACATCTGTATGCCCTGTTCAGTCACAGCCTCATCTCAGGCTTTGTCCTTACTGAATGGTGTACTGCTACAGACATCCCTCTCCATAAAGGGGGAGCAACTACAAACCCTGGGAATTATCAGCCCATTAGCCTGATGAGTATGATATGTAAAGCTATGGAGCACATCATCATCATGGACCTGATTAACAAAGACATAGGAAATCTCCAAACTCTAGACCCTACTCAATTTGGCTTTGTGAAAGGGAGATCATGCTTACTCAACCTGGCTGACTTCTTTGAGTCAGTCACCACGGCTGTGGATGAAGGTAAGGCAGTGCATACAGCCTACCTCAATCTGGCCAAGCCCTTTGATACCATTCCTCACTTGGGAATTATTGATAAATTCACCAAACTAGACATCAACCCCTAATATCACTAGGTGGGTTGCAAATTGGCTCAAAGATAGAACACACAGTGTGAAAGTAGTGGACTCCAAGTCAGACTGCTGACCAGTCACAAATGGAGTCCCACAGGGATTGGTCCTGGGGCCACTCCTGTTTGGCATCTATTTCTCAGATGTCCAGGCCAACACAAAGGGACTCTGGCAGACCAAGTTCACAGACAACTGCAAGCTGGGAGCCATTATTAACTTGTTAAAAGCACAAACCAAACCAAAAACTGACAAAACAAACAATTTGCATTAATGATCCCCCAATGAGACCTTTAGTGGATGCTAGGGGAAGTATAACATATGCTTGTGCAAAATACATAGACTTTCAGTTGAAAAAATATGTAACGTCACAGCCACAGGTTTGTAAAGATTCCTGGTCATTTTTAGCTAACATCCAAAAGTTGAAGTTCAGACATAAATCTGAACTTCTTGACAATTTACGTGAAGGATCTTTACACATCTATCCCACATGTGGAAGGGATTGAATGGTTTAGATTGCTACTACACGAGCTAGGAGTACCTAATGATGAAAATTAGTCTCTTGACAGAAATGGTAGAACTGGTTTTGTCAAACAACTACATCACATTTGGTGGAAAATTCTATGCTCAAACAGGCATAGCCAAGGGGTCACCATGCGGGGCTAGTTTCACTAATTTGATCATGGCATATTGGGGGAGGGAATTTGTGTTCAAGGTACCTAATATTATAAATAAAATTCAATTTTATACCAGGTACCTGGATAATATTTTCATACTGATAGATGGGAAAGTGAAAGAGGAGAAAAACCTAGTGTCCTACTTTAATAATACAACTTCATTTTTAAAATTTACTTTCACATATAATGAAACTAACATTGCCTATTTGGATGTCTTATTGAGTAAGGACTTATATAAAAACAGCTATTTTGCAAACATCTATAGAAAAGACACATATTCTAACGCCTTCCTTCATTTTACTAGCTGACACTCTTTGGTCCAAAGGAGATCTGTAGTAAAAGGACAATTAGTCAGGGCTGCCCGCATGGTGACTAGGGAAGATGACTTTTCATGAGAATGTGACAGGTTAGGAAATATGTTCTCCAAAAGAGGATACCCCACCCAGCTGATCAGGGAACTAACCAAGGAGGTAAAAGGAAAAAGATTGAGAGGTCTTTACCAACCCATCCTGTTTGATATACAGGAATTAGGTCAACAGGACTCCCAAATTAGTGATAAATACACAGAAAAAGCTTCTTTGGTCGGGGTTAACCGGGTCTATATCACAAAATCGAATGTTGTGAATGCCGAATACCGGAAGGCCAAACTTGGTAGTTTGAAAGTTGAGAATGTCGAAACCATGGAAACCCGAATTCTTTCCGAGGGAAAGAATTCAGTTGGCCGTTTCTGCGGCTTCTGCATTTTCAGACCGGATCAAGGTAAGTATACGAATGGGTAGTGACGGACTTTAGGGTTAGGGCGCGGGTCAGGTAAGTGTGCGATAGTGACGGACTTTAGGGTTAGGGCGCGAGTCAGGTAAGTGTGCGGTAGTGACGGACTTTAAGGATAGGGCTGGGGTAAGGATAGTGCATAGATAGTGGTGTATGTTAGGTTTAGTGTAGGTTTTGAAGGTGTTTGTTGTGATTGTATTATGTGTGTGTTTTTCGGAACAGTGAATTTTTTCCCTGGGAAAAAAATTTGCTGTTTTGAAGTGTCGATGTTATCTGAATTCGATCTTCCAAATTCGAACTTATGGTCTTCGTTATTTTGGAAGTTCGATTTTGTGATATAGACCCGGGGTTAACCTTATCACGAAGTTTAGTTTGGATGGTTATAACATCAGAGAAAATTGGGAGATTATTAGATCAGATGCTGTATTGACCTGTAAACTGAAAGACCCCCTTAATGTAGTGTTTAGAAGGGGCAACAACCTTAAGTGTTTATTATCAAAAAAGAAAGAAAATAAGCAAAGGATAGTAAAAGCAGGTATGACTAAATGTGGTAGATGTACCTATTGTCCATACATGGACACAGAGGAAAGATTCAACATCAGAGGGGTGGACTATATGACCCCACAGAGATTTGATTGTAATACAGAAGGTGTGGTTTATTTGGCATGCTGTCAGAATTGCCCTATATAAGGAAAACAGATCAGAAATTTAAGGAAAGGGTGTATGAACATCTTTACAGCACCCGAACCTTGAAAAAGGACAGCGCAATTGCTAAACATACCGTAGACTGTCCTACACATTCATTTAAATTTAAAGTTATAGACTCAATTAAGGTGGATGAGATGATAGGAGGCCCTAGTTCTTTGATATTGGAAAAATTAGAATTAATGTGGCAAATACAGACCAGAGCCTGCCAGTACCCAGGATTCAATGAATATTATTCTATCAAATGTATATTAAAACTGAAAAGTCTAGCAAGATGATGGAGATTAATAGCTGAGGGGACACCTTACTTAGGGGTTGGGGACTAGGTTCAATACATTTATTCAGCAAACATATTTATATTAATTCTTGACATTTTTGATATTTTTTATATCACTATGGTTGAATTTAAACTGTTAATTTTTAACGTCTTTAGGACATATTTATTCATGTGCAGTCACACGTTCATGTGTAGTTGAAGGGGTCTTTATGTACGTTTTTAACATTTTTAATATGTTTGGAAGTTCAAGAGTTTTTAACATTGGTATAGGATTTTATTTTAAAGTGTGAAGCACTTCAGGACACCTGACTGCAACGGGTTTAGTTGACCATGCCACGATCCAGGCTTTGGGTGACCATGTGGAACAGGTTACAGCGGAGCTTACTAAGTACAGTACTTTTGCTTTAAATGCAGACTCAACTACATAGTGCTGTCATGTATACTCATAACTGACAAGGTGGAGGTGAATAGCAACAATTAGTCAACAATGATAGAAACAGTGCAACTATTTTTATGACTAAAGGACAAAAATATTTTTCCTATTTTTCCAATTTGGATATTGTAATTATCAAAAGAATGTGGGCTGCTACCCGAGTATGGATACACAGGTAACATCAACTGATTTTTTTCTTTTTTTGTTTTTTTTTTGCGAATGTATCAGTTGTAACCGACTGCATTTAACTAGTTATGTATCCAGCTAGCCATAAAGGTTTGAAATCACACTAAATAGAATATGGATTTAATGTTTTAGTGAAGGTTTGTTAGAACCTTAGGTTTAAAGCTGCTGTAGTAAAGTCCGGAATGTTGAGATTATTGACTGAAGCATTGCATTTGGAAATGTGAATGTAAACAGGATTGCAGTACTGTTTGACACTGAATTGCAAAGCTATCATATTGAAATGGTTTTATATTAATTTAATGAATTAATTGAAAGAGTCTTAATTAGACATTGGGTAAGGTATTTAATGAGTTGCTTTACACTTGAAACTTTGTCTGAGGAAGTCTCACTATCAGTGAGACGAAAAGCACTTTACGTTATTTTTGCTGTTTGCTGTTTTTAAATAAGAAGTGTTCGTATTGTGGACTTAGCTATCAACTACACCTTGGCTTTTTGTGAGCTTATGCTTGGCTGCTGGGACCTTCCTTTTGCTGCAGTATGCCATTATTAACTCCCCAAGTAATGTAGACATCCCACAGAAAGGCCTCACTGAGACCAATGACTAGCCTGAAAACCATGGCCTTAAGCTTAATGCCAAAAAATGTGTCATCATCCCCTTTGGTAAAAACTCAGTTCCCACTAATTATCACATAGATGGGAGTCCACTGATTACTGAAGGCATATAAGAGATCTGGGGACACAGGCTTACAGCAACCTCTCCTTCGACCACCACATTGTCACTGAGGTCAGAAAGTTCTTCTGTGTAGCACATCTCATTACAAAGAGTTTTGCATCGAGGAAGAAAGAGGTCATCATCTCTCTCTACTCCTCCCTCATTAGACCAATCATCGAGTATAATGCTCCATTTGGCATGTACCTCACTAGACACCTGCAATAGCTGGAGAGGCCACAGAAGTATCTCATGAAGAGGATCCTAGGCATTAAACACATGTCCTACACATGGACAGACACAAAAGACTCTAGCTATTCTCTGTCTCATATCGCCTACTTAGAGGCGATCTCTGTTTGACTTACAAAGCCATGTCTGACCCAGTTCTCTTAGAAATGCTACATTTAAAAAAAAAACAATCCCTCCACACCACACACCCCAGAGACCTCAACCTTACTACCACAATCAACAGAACATGTTGGAGGGACAGGTACCTCACCCAGATACTGCCTATGCTTTGGAATAGACTTCCCATACATGTCAAGCAGAGCACCTCACTAACCCTCTTCAAGAGAAATATTGATGAGTGGATGGGTAATAGAAAGTTCACCCCAGGGATAACTCCAGTGGGTCTACTTGATAGAGGCACTGGGAACTAACGTCGGGCAGCACTATGCCAGGGCACTTCTATGGGCTAGGCTTGTAAAAGCTCCAGGGCCATTAGCCTAGTACACACCTATGAACCTTTGAACCTATGAAAGATGTAAGTAACATGAATGACATGTTCCTGCTATTAGTGCCATTTGCTTCTAAAACTAAAAGAAGAAAACGGCCTATTTCAAATGCTGCTGAAGAAACTTTTGACAAAGCAAAACCTTCTGCTTCATAATTTTTGGAGTGACCTACCTCCTGAGCAGCACAGCTCCAAAAATGTCAACATTATCAAAAGCTGTGGAAAAGTGAGAAGTGTCTTCATGACCTGCATAAATAGTATGGTTTACTCTATGAACCAACTTACTAGTTCCATGGACTCGATTTAAAATAGCATCTCAAACTGAGTTTAAGAAATAAAGCCAGCAATGAATGGCATATTGCACTACTACACTTAAAAAACACAGTAGTGTTTCTGAGACAGAAATGCGGGTCAGATTTCTGCATTAACTCATCCAAAAACTCAATAATAATATCAATGACCAGGAGAACAGAATCAGAAGAACAATATCTAGATTTTTGGTTCTACAGGAAAGGGCTGAACAGTAAGATGGTGCTGGGAGATCAGAAGGCTGTGGGTTCTATTCCTACATCAGGTAATTAGATTCATTTTCCACTACTGACACTGCAGTGCAGCATAAGGGGGTGCTACACTCCTACATGTATGATCCTTCGGATGTGATGTTAAAGTGAGGCCGTATCTGCCTGAGTTGGTTATAACTCAGGTAAATATAAAATATCTCTTATCACTTATTGGAAAGTGTATGGGTCCTTTATTTAACACAGCATAAAAAATACATTATTTACATATTTAGAAAATACACATATTTACAGACACATATATGCACATTTCTATTATTTTTTTTACTATTTATAATTTTCTTATAACATCCTCATCATTATTCTTCCATAACTGACCCCCACCCTTTCTTCCGCAACCATAATCTAATTTTCACAATTTATCTGCCAAAATCCATTTTCCGTTATACATATCCATTATCTTGGCTTATTTTTTCAGAGAGTCATTGTGCCTGGTTTGGACAACTGTGACTGCAAGACTTGGATTGCTTCTAAAATCATCTGGCCTACAAAGCTGATATAGATATATTTTTTGCACTTGCTGTAACTGTTTCAGTGATATTTAACATGTCTGTGCTGAAATGCATTTATTTTGTTGAATTTATCACTGTTGTTCAGCCTGTCCTTGTTAAAGCAATTTCATCTGTTACTGTACTGCTCTTAGGTTGTTTTAACAATATTCTGATATTTACTAACTGGCTCTGATACTGCAAAACCTGTTCTGAGTGATTCTGCCAAAATATTTCTAAGTTTTGCAAGGTTTTATGTGTTGTGAACATTTCTCAGGGTTAGTGAACTTATTTCCAAGGATTCCTGATATTGCAGGATGTTTTACTTCTGTTGTAAAGCATTTGTTACTGCCCTTGAGCTCAAAGCCAATTTTGTTTTATATTGGTAGGGTTCTTTTGCACTCTGGTGGGAGCAGATACCTAAATTCAACCTATCCAAGGTGGGAACTACTGGTCAATACCTTATTGTGTTTTTATCTTATTCTCCTGAAGGTTTAACTTTATGAAAGTCTTACATCCTGCTCATATAAAAGCCTCCCACAAATTTGGTTTCCTGTGCTTCTTGCAAGCAAACCTTTGCAGTTTAAAATCCTCTATAAGAAACACTCTCCGTAGTCTCCCACTGTTCACAGTTGCTCAAAGAGCTGCCAGTTTGTGCAGAGGGTGGTACCACTGCAGGTCATCTAATAGTATACTAATAAAAACTCTCAGTCTGACCTTTAAGTGACTCTCCCTTACTCCCTCCCATCTAGAAATTGTGTTTCCCTGCCTTACATAGCATAGCATAGATTAGATTCAGACTTGCTGAATCTAGACTGTTTGGTATCACTGTGCTCTTAGACCAGCCATCTTCTATTAAGAGGGCCTCCCTGCACCCTTGTGGCAGAAGTGTGTAGGTTAGAACCCATCTGAGTTGGGGATTCCTGGAAAAAGGCTCAGTTTAGATCTTTCCCATTGGTAGTTCTGTTAAAATTATTTAAATGTGCCTGTATATAAGCCTCGCATTTGCATGGGTTTGTGTTTAGTTTACCAGAGCTACTCAACTTTTGGCAACTTTAGCCAGAGGTCTGGAGTGCATCTGCACCGAAATCCAAGGCATCCACTGAAAATAAAACTGAAAAATAAGCATATTTTAAGCCGGCACTACACTTTGTTAACTGTATTTAATTGAATTGCTCCTTCATTTTTGCTGTTTGTCATTAATTCCAGCTGGCGGGGCAGCCACGGTGGTGCAGTGGTTAGCATTGCCGCCTCACAGCAAGAGGTTCTCCGGTTCGATCCTCGGCTGGGGTGCCTTCTGTGCGGAGTCTGCATGTCCTCCCTGTGGTCGCGTGGGTTTCCTCTGGGTGCTCCGGTTTCCTCCCCCATCCCAAAGACATGCTGCAGGTGGATTGGACACTCTAAATTGGCCCTAGGTATGCGTGTGAGTGTGCCTTCTGTGGAAGGTTGGGCGCCGGGCTGGCAACTCGACACCGTAAAACTCCACTGCCATTCTATGTGCGGACAGGTGATCCACTGTGGCGACCCCTAACTGGGATAAAGCCGAAAGAAGAAGTCATTAATTCCAGCTGGCCCACTTCCTTCCCAAATAGCACATTCAGAAATATCCTGCCACAATGGACAGGCAGTTTCCCATCATTTTTCCTGCCAGCTCGATTGACATGGGCATCTTCAGGCAATGTAGTAATTGCCTCATGCATACCAACAACCATTTACTGCTAAAGCAAACTCACACCCTATGTGAGAGATGCAAATACACTGTGAAACTGGAGTCAATTCTCTCATGTTAAAACAAACAGTTTATCAGCACGTATGCTGTATCTCCCATGCAAACATCACCTCTCACACAAAGCAAGGTCACAGCACATAAACCCACATACACAGCAGTACTCACTAAAAGCCTAGCAAAAGAGCAGAGACCTCCCAAACACATACCATCTACTCTCACCACTAAACATAAATAAATCACTACACATATCAACACACACATCCGTCTCTTAATAAATAAGCCCCTAAGGCAAAACAAATCAAATGTCTTGTCACAGGTGACTCCGTAGTGAGACACACATATGTCCTTCCCACCAGACTACACAAGAAGAAGGTCATGGTCAGATGCCTATTATATGGCAGAATACGCAAATCATGCATGCACTCAAGTTACTCTTATGACTCTGTCATAGTCCCTGTTGGTGTGAATGACTTAAGATGTACCTTTCTGGACTATATGAAGACAGACATGATGGAACTCTCTGATTATGTGTCCCAGACAGGTATGTCCCTACCTAAGCAGTATCCTACCTTCACCCAGGATGATATAAACAAAAAAATTATTAGCTTCAACAATTGGCTCATCTTCTGGTGTCATTCCAGGGAGATCTAGTATCTGTCATCCTGGGAGGATATGGTAGACAGACCTTGCTGCTTTGCTAGAGATGGTCTGCACCTGTCCCCTAGCCATTTGGATACTGACAAAGGCCCTTGGCTCTTCCTTAGTGCCTTTTTTAGGCAATGTCAAAACAACAAATTTTCCAATTTAACAAAATCTAAATGAGACAAACTTAGGGTTGTGCTGCTTAATGCTAGGAGTTTAAACATGAAACTGCACTGAAAGCACCCCCCACCTTGGAGGATGCTGATGTCTGTGCAGTTACCGAGACATAGTTGAAGGCTGCTGAGAGCACCCCAGCCGTGCAAGGCTACAATGCCTTCTACACATTCAAACCTCAAAATGAGCATGAAGGAACCAAAGGTAAAGGTGTATCCATCTTCATTAAAACCAAATACACTCTGAGATTGGTCAAACAGCATGACTCTCAAACTACTCTATGTCCAATTCACTTTTTGAAAGTACCATAATACATGATTACTAGCTATAGATCCCCCACCATGAACCAGGATAAGCACACTGCCTACCTCAATTTACTGGAATCTCTCACGATACAGCCCAACACTTTAGTTGTGGGAGATAGCATATATCCTTCTATGGACTGGAGGACATACATGAGCAAAAATATGCTTGACCAGAGGTTCTTGGACTTTATTAACAGAAATGCTCTGGAACAGATAGTCTGCACCTCCACTAGGAGCTCTAATGTTCTGGACATAGTACTCACCAACATGGGGGAGGGAACATCCCCATGTGTGATGTCCTCCCTGGTTAGGTCAGACACAAATCAGTCTTGTTGGAAATAACTAGTGGAACTTACACCCTCACAGGAATAAAAATTATAAAAAACTTCAACAAAGTTAATTACAGCATACTAAGTGATGGTATAAAAAGCTTCATACCACCCACAATTGCAGACACCAATTATCACTATGCAGAAATGTATACAAATGCTCTGTAAAAACACTCAAATGACTGCATAAACTCTGTTGTACCTGACCAGATAAAACCAGATCTTCCCATAAAAGCAAGCAACTGTGGTGGACTTCAAGTATAAACAAATTACATAACAAGAGGAAGAAACTGTTGTCCAAAAGCAAGAGGGATATCGCTCTGCAGAGGAAGTGTTACCTCCTAAGTCTAAACAGGAAGATCAGACATCTTGTAAAGTCTTCTAAAGCAAATTATAAAACTAAAATTGCATCCCTAGCTAAGGATAATCATATGGCATTATTTACCTATGCCCAGAGTCTAAAAGGGAATGCCCAGCTATGTGCCAAATGGTATCACTCATACTACACTGGAAGATATTGCCAACCTGCTAGCTGACAGATTCAATTTAAACTTCACTCCACTATTCACCACCTACCATATCTCAGAACATACCTGACACCAGCCCTCTGGCAAGTATCTCTAGAGAACAAGTCATTTCTGCACTCGCCAAGGCCAAAAACATGGTCTCAGTAGGACCAGATAATGCTGTTTACTAAACAATCTAAAACAAGATCTAGCAGACACACTTGCATTCTCTTTAATCATAGTGTGAGATCTGGCTATGTTCCTCTACAGTGGAGAACAGCAACAGTAATCCCCCTGCAGAAAGTGAGGCCATCAACTGACCCTGGGAACTACAGACCCATACGTCTAACCAGCCTCATCTGCAAGGCCATGAAAAAATTATCATGGACTTTATCAAGGAAATAGGTGACCTCCAAATGCTGGACCCAACCCAGTTTGGCTTTGTTAAGGGTAAATATTGCTTATTAAACCTAGTAGACTTCTTTGAGAATGTCATGAAAGCCAGGGATGAAGGTAAGGCAGTGCAAACAGCCTATCTTGACCTTGCCAAGGCTTTTGATATATTTCCCCACTCTGCCGTCATTGAGAATTAACCCTTACATTACTAGATGGGTATCCAATTGGCTCATTGACAGAACACACTCTGTCAGAACTGGTGACTGCACCTCCACCAGTAGACCTGTCACCAGTGGAGTACCACAGGGGTTTGTGCTGCGCCCCTTACTATTTGGCATCTATTTCTCAGAAGTCCAGGTCAAAGCAGACGGTCTTTGGCTCATGAAGTTCGCTGATGATTGAAAACTGGGAGCAATCATTGAGTTCCCCAATGATGGCAAAATATTACAAGAAGAGCTAACACAAACAAATGATTGGTGCCAAAGCCGTGGTTTAAAACTAAGTGCAAAAAATGTATTATTTTTCCCTTTGGTAAAACGTAATTCCCTACAAATTACAATATTGATAGCACCCCCCCACCCCGAGTTCCAACCCAGTGGTGCAAGACTTGGGAACACAGCTTGATAGCAATTTGAACTTTGACCACCAAGTTTCAACAATGGTAAGGAAAGCCTTTTATGTAGTGCACCTCATAAGCAAAGGAACAGCATCCATGTCAAGGGATGATATAACTTCACTGTAGTCCACCCTTATCAGACCACTGATAGAATATAATGCACCCTTTTTCATGCACCACACCAGACACCTGCAGCAGCTGGAGAGACCTCAGAAGTTTCTCACAAAGAATATACAGGGACTCCAAGCCATGACCTACATGGATAGGCTGAAAACTCTGTCACTTTATTCTGTATCTTATAGGCTGCTGAGAGGAAACTTGTGCTTGACCTATAGGGCAATCTCCAACTCTGCCCCAGTGGAAATGCTGCATATCCACAAGTCAAGTGGCTCAAGAGTCACCTGTTCTAGGGATCTCAACCGAGCTTGTGACATTAACAGATCATGCTGGAGAGACAGATATGTCTCCCAGGGACTGCCTCTTTTCTGGAATAGATTCCCTATTCATGTAAAACAGAGATCCTCCCTGGCCCTATTCAAACATAATATAGATAAATGGATGTAAAACTTCACCTGAGGTTGACACCCATGTCCATCATGGATAGGATTAGCTGGTGTTGATCACAGACCAGCTCTGTTCATAAATTCATTCTGCAAACTACCCAAAAAAGAACAAATTAGGATACTTGGGATTAATATGGCTAGGCTACTAAAGGCTCTAGGGCCACTAGCCTAGTAACCTCCTATGAACCTATGAAAATATCATTCAACCTTTCATTCCAAATAACCCATACTACATAAAATACATTCTTATATACTCTTCTCCCATATTATTTCTTCTTATTCTTATAATATACATACATAATCATATTTATAACTATATTGTTTATGCCATTAATATTTTCTAAAACATTCTTCACACAACTTTTTCCAGAGTTTCACCACTTTTTTGCACTTAAAAAACATGTTCTGTTGTCCCTCCCTCCCTCCCCACAAAATAAATACACACTTTCAATTTTCTTTTTATATGGCATATTTCCCTTTACTGGTAACTTATTTACTACCAATCTCCATAAGAAATACTGACACTGTACTATTTTGTTACGTCATTTTCCCTAACTTTAATGGCTTTAATCACTTCTCCAGGTAGAATTTCCCATGTATTTACATAATAATAATAATATTGTTTATTACATAATTATATGACAACCTTCTATCTTTCTCCATGTCATCATTTTTTTATTTCCATGTTAGTATTTTTTCTTAACAATTTTTCATTTCTTCGGTTACCTATTCCTTTTCTCTTTTTTCTTATTCTCATCTCCCAGAACCTTTATACTTCTACTTAAATATTCTCACGATTCACTTCTCATTTTCTTCCTTTAACCCCTTTAATGCTCTATACAAGTTTAAAGAAGCAAAATTAACAGTTGGATTTAGTAACCCCAATCCCCCTTCATCTTCACTCACATACAACATACCTCTTTTCACTGGGTTTAGTCTTGAACCCATATGAAAAGATAGCATGCACGACTTCATTTTCATATTTTTCTGGGATCATATAAACATTTGACATATATGCATTTTTCCCACTAATACAAAATTCACCAAATAAACATTTTTTTCCTGAATTCTAATTTATATGTCCTTCACAGAAGACATATTTCTTTCATTTCTTTTATTAAACCTTCTCATCGCATCATAACTACATAATTTTTTCCACAGTTTATCCCAAGTAAAGACCCTTCATTTACTGAAAAATACACCCCCCCCAATTTTCACCTCATTACACAAACCCTTACTTTTATCTTTATTCAGATCATTACAATTTCCTTTAAATATCTATTCAGGCAAACCAACACTTTCCTCATCCATATGTTGGTCTTAGCAGCTATAGCTATATTGTCTGCATATGTCACAACTACTGGAATCACCACCTCATTTTGCATCACATATCTACCTTCTTTCATTCTACAAGCTACTTCACTTACTACCACATTCATTGCCAGTGGAAACAATGTTCCACTTATGAGACACCCTTGCCTTATACCAAACTTCATGTATATTTCTTTAGTCTTACTCATCTGTCCATTCACTAACATTCTCAATCTATTATTTTGATGCACTGGCATTCAAGACATATATCATATTCTGTTGTATTATTGTCTAAATGCTCTAATACATTTCTATACATTTTCCCACACTTCACTTTCTCTTACTTTCTTACATCATTTGGCAATTAAAAAAAAATGTTTTATACTCTTTTTAAATTCAAGCCACCATTCAGACAACTTTATATAGAAGCCCTTCATGGTTATATGATCCTTCCATAACTACAATACTTCCCATTCTCCAATTTTATTCCATAATTTCTTATTGATTGTTTTATTCCCTTTCCTATTTTAAAATACTTCCTTTCTACCATCACTTCTCTCCATATTGCTAAATTGTCTGAACACCCTGTCACTATTGTATCACTATGTGCTACACCCAAGCTTTCTGATAACGCAAATAATAATTTTCAAATCCAAGTGCCTCCTTCTGTAAGTCCATTGACTCTTGCTCTACACAACTAATTTACCACATTTTATCACTTCCTGAATTTTTTACATCTTTCACTTTCTTTTTACATTTTCTCATTAAATCAGAATTAACATTTCCTGCAACTATACTTTTTATATTAACCACATAGACAAATATTTGAGTAAACAGTTTCTCTATTTACTTGCTAGCTATATATGTATATAATGTTATAATCATAAGATTTAAGAGGTTTTTCTTCCCAGGTTCCTTAGCTCTCTATTACCCATAGCTACTTCACCCATGAGTAAGCTCTGATCTCTTAGAGCTAAACAACACACTAGTTCAACTTTATAAATATTGTAAATAGCTTCTTATTTTACATGAGCACAAGCAAAGTGTTATCACTCTTACTAATATGCATGCATGTTAAGGTGTTTCCCCAACCCCAACACAAGTGGTTTGCTCAAATGAAAACGTATTGTAAAATTCATTAATAACAATTCACATTGATTCCTGCTGAATATGCCTAACATTGAATGTACATAAGTTGTAACCTATACAATTTGATTTCTGCTGAATATGCATGACACTGAATGTATATAATTCTAACCTATTACTATACAATGTTTCTTGTATATTTCTACTTTATTTGTATTTGCTTGTTTTTGTATATTCTTTCATTTTTGCATTTCTTTATCCTGGAGATTTTCTCCCCGGGTCGTCACTGAAAATGGGTCTTCTGGACCCAGTGGACTTCCCCGGTATTCAAACTGGAAATAAATAAATAAATAAAATAAAAAGATGCTCTTTCCACCTCACATACAGACCAATTAACCTTCCCATCGTTAACAACATTGCATCTAGTAGTTTCACTGTTTTTATACATCACAGCCATGCCAGAACAATACTCACTTCCTAAGTTCCATATTATATTTCCATCCCACAATTTTTTTTCTTCACTTGACAGGAAACAGAATAGCATCCACATCACATGTAGCAAACCATTCCAGCATCCCTATCCTTCTTACAGAGTTAATAATACAGTTCACATTTACTGAAGGTACTCTAAAAGTATTGCTTTCGTTCTTTTTAAGTTTAGGAGAAATATTTTCAAATTTTTGTTTTCTTTTTTTTTTTACTCTTTCTCCAATTGAAAATATTTCTGGGTTTATTTAAAATAATCCTTGATCTTCCAAATCAGATTTTCACTGGCTAGAACTTCAAAAAATATTAGTATCAATCTTTTCTTCTGAACTCTCTTCCTGCATGTACTCTAATCATTTTTACCCTCCATATTTTTTTCTTCTTCTACAGTTTCTTCTTTACCTAGTCCAGTCTCTCCGCAGTCTCTTGTTGTCCTTCCTCATGTATATTTTCTTCCATTTCCTTTCTTTTTCATTATTTTCTGTTTGCTCTTGAAAATCCATCCAAAACTGTCCCTTTTTTAGTCAACCTGTATTTAAACACACACTTTTTGCTGTATGTCCTTTTTCCCTACACCGGTTACATTGTTCCTTGTCACAATCATTAATTAAATGACAACATTCCCCACAAAAGAAATATGATTTAGGCTGGCCAGCATATCTTAATGTCCCTCTATGACTGTATCTTTTTGCACATTTCAGGTGTGCTTCCAACCTCCACTCTCAATTCCATAAGTCTCTCTCTCATATCTGACCTTCACAATATTATCATAGTTTCACAGAGACCTTGTATGTATTTTTTAACATCATCTTCTTCCAGTTCTTCAGTTCTAAACTGTAAGTAATGTATTTTTAACATTTAAGTCACTATCAGAAAACAAATAATTGTTCCATAGAGCTGTCCTTTTTGTTACACAATTCCAGAAATTTCATCATCAGTCCATCGGTTTCAAATGTTAAGCCACAAAAAGTCTCTGTCCCAATCTGTATAAAAGACTACTTTTTTGAATTTTAAAGCCTAGAACAATTAGCAAATTGTCCCATACATAATATCTGTCCGTTACAGAGGTACATATTACGTTATCGAACTTTAAAAAGTTCGAACATCATATGGTCGACACCATATGATCGAACTTTTAAAAGTTTGAACGTTTCAACAGAGATCTCCGTACAGTGCGAAATGGGAAGATTTCCCTTTCCTGCACTGTAGTGTGATCTCAGAGTTGGTATATTTAAAGAGTGGGGGGTGTGGGGGTGTAGCCCCCCCATGTGGAGGG
>NC_056732.1:1768954571-1768992071 GCF_019279795.1 Protopterus annectens
GCCAAGCCCATGAGCTCCCTAAGCCTTGTCCTGAGGTTTAGGACATATGGCATAACAACTCTTTGTGGCAATCACACTCACCCTCCCACTCATCATGAGTCAAATTTAAAGGCCCCTCACCCTATGCCCATACCATAACTCAAAGGCTGAAAAACCTGTGGATCCATGGGGTAACTCTCTGTATGCAAACAACAGATGGGGAAATACTTGTCCCACTCTCTCCTAAGCCGGTGTGCAAATGCCCATAACATGGTCTTTAGTCTAGAATTTAACCTCTCCACAAGACCATTCTCCTGGGGGTGGTAGGGGGTGATCTTTAGGTGCTTCACCCAACAATGCTTCCACAGACAAGCCAGAGGGTCTGACATGAAACTGGCACCTCTGTCAGTCAGTATTTCTTTCAGGAAACCTTCCATGCTGAAAATCTCTAAGAAAGCATTTGCCACCTTCTCTGCCTTGATGGAGGACAGAGCCACCAACTCAGGGTATCTAGTAGCATAATCTACTACCACCAGGATATGCTTATTCCCTGTGGAAAGTGGGATACTCAGAGGCCCCACAACATTCATAGCTACCCTCTGAAATGGCTCTTCAGTCATAGGAAAGGCATCAACAGAGTTTTGACCTTGTCCCCTGCCTTGCCTACTTTTTGGCACTGTTCACAGGTCCTGCAGTACCCTGTTACATCCCTTGCAATCACATGCCAATAAAAGTTATGCATGCTATGCCTCTTGGTACGCTTTATGCCCATATGACCTGCAAAAGGAATGTTATGGGCTATGGCTAGAAGTGCCAGATGGTAGGCTCTGGTATTACCAATTGCTGTATTACCTCAACATCTAGCCCTTTCTCAGGGGTCCACTCTCTGTACAATAACTCTTTATTCCAGTATACAGACTCTCCTTTTCCCTGAGTGTCAGGTGTCTCCTTAGCTATCTCCCTCAAGCCTCATAAAGTAGGATACAAAAGCTGAGTCTGTCTCAACTCTACCTGTGTGGCCCCTCTCAGCTCCTCTTCCACAGGAAGCCTAGTATCTCCTGACAGTGCAGTGGTGCCTCACTGTCAGCCTAGGTTCTACCACTCACCTCTGTCCTTGCAGTCACCCTGTCCACAGGAACATCAGTATCTATCAGCAGCTGTGGCTCACTTTCAGGATCACTGCTACAAGGCAGCTCCTTCCCTGAAATAGCCACATCACTGGCCCCAACTTCAGGTGTGGGGTCTGTCTGGGTCTCCCCCAGGCTACCAGACCTACATGCCTGTCCCCAAGCCTGACTGTGTAAACTGCATGCATACAATGTACTGCATTATCAAATCATTCCCTATCAAGAAATCTGCAGGAATATCTTGAAACACAGCTACCTGCTTCCTTCCTTTTCCACCCTCCCAGTTAAGATGAACCCTAGTCAAAGGTATTTGGAATGGGATCACTCCTAATGTTCTTATTGGAGTAGACTGCCCAAACAAGTACTTCTTCTCTTTAACCACTGCAGGCTTCACAATAGTCATGTTAGAGGCTGTGTCTCTCTTAGTAGTGGCCTGTCTTCCATCCACTAAGATAAGATACAAACTCCAGTGATAGTTTTGTACCACTGTTGTCTCCAGATAATGTACAGTTGTGTACACTTACCATAAATGTAGATGTTCGAGTGTATTCATTGTTTCAGTCCTCACATATGGGTTATACAGCTCCCGGTAGCCCTCAGTCAGCCTGAATACCAAAGTCCTTGGTATATGACGTTGACTGGCACCAGTTGTAAAACTGATGTCAGAATGTCAGTTATAAAGGGAGGCAGCCAATGCCATTTCCTCAGTTTTTCTTGCCTTAACTGTCAGGAGACCCCAAAAGAAGGCTAACCCAGGAAGTTATCGCCCTGGACATGTCATACAAGAAATAAAAATATAAATAGTCTGTGCCTTAGGAAAAAAGGGGGAATGGAGGGTGGGAAACCAGGACTGCAACAGTGAATACACTCAAACATCTTCATTTATGGTAAGTGTTCACAACTGTACTATGTTCTTTGTGTTTCACTGTTACAGTCCTCACATATGGGTTGAGTCCCAAAGCCCAGGAAAAAGACAAAGGGTGGAGGAAGGATCACAGATTAAGGGTTGGTAAGAAGGCCCTGCAAAACTGCAGAGGCAAAACCAGCCCTAGATTTAGAAAACAAAGGTAGATTGTAATGCTTTGTGAAAGTATGGACATAAGACCAAGTAGCTGCTTCTAAAATGTCCTTAGTAGGCACACCTCTCAGAAAGGCTGCAGAGGTAGAGGCTGCCCTAATAGAATGGGTCCTAATACCCTGAGGGGGAACCTTCCCATGCTGCAAGTAACAAAAATGAATACAATGAGCAATTCATTTTGAGATGGTTTGTTTTGAAATAGCTTTACCCTAAGCCCTAAAAGGATTTAGTCCTGTCTAAGTAAAATCTCAGCTGTCTATGCACATCAAGAGAGCAGAATCCTTTCCCCTTTATTTTGGGGGTTGTTGAAAAATGTAGGCAGGTGAATAGAATGGTTAAGGGTTAAACTGGAAACTACCTTAGGCATGAAGGAGGTATTAGTTCTCTCACAGAAACTCGATCTGAGTGAAAAGTAATGAAAGGTTCTACTGCCATTAAGGCTTGCATCTCAGATACCCTTCTAGCTGAAGTAACAGCTAAAAGGAAAGCAGTCTTCCCGGATAGAAACTTCAAATCTGCAGAGGCAGCTGGTTCAAAGGGAGGCAGAGTAAGGTTTTCCAGGACAAAATTAACATCCCAAGCAGGAGTAGGAGCTCTTCTGGGAGGTCTAAGATTACTAGCTCACCTCAGGGACTGTTTCAACAAGGGGTGTGAAAAAATGGGTTGCTCAAAAGAACAATGGACCGAAATTGCTGAAGCGTGAATTTTGATTGAAGAAAAGGAAAGTCCACCATTAAGCAATCCTGCCAGGTAGTCAAGAATGAGGGAAAGAGAAGGATGAGAAGAGTCTTCTCCTTTAGCCAGCATCCTAGAGCAAAATCACTTCCATTTATCTGCATAGGCCTTCCTGATGCTAGGTCTCCTGGCCTCATGAAGAACTTCGAGCTTCGACCACCTGTTGGGAAAGATTTAAAGTATTAGCCAGGCAGTTAAATACATAGTTTGAAGATGAGGATGAAGGAACTTTCCCATTCCCTGAACCAACAGATCTGGTACCAGGGGAAAATGCCAAGGCTGAGCCTGTGAAAGGCTGTGAAGGAGGGGCCAATCTGAAGCTATCAGAATAGCCTTTAGTTTTTCATCCCTTATCTTTAGCAGCACTCTGGGAAGAAGAGGCAGAGGAGGGAATGCAAAACTGAGAGATCTGTCCATGGGAAGGACAACTCGTCCACCTTCCAAGCTTTGTTGTAAAATTCCCTGGTGCAGAAGGTTGGAAGGAGATGACTGGTGTGAGAAGAGAAAAGATCCACTTGTGAGGTGCCCCAGTGATGAGTGATATGGTGAAAAATATCCTTCTTTAGTTGCCACTCATGAGGATCCAGAACATGTCTGCTTAAATGATCTGCCAAGGAGTTTAGCTTTCCTGGGAGATACTGGGCTATAAGATGTAAGCCCATGGATTCTGCTATAGACCATAGTCTCATGCTTTGTCTGCACAAGAGGTAAGAGTGAGCCTCCCCTTGCTTGTTGATGTACCACATGACTGTGGTATTGTCTGTCCTGATCAGCAGAGTCCCAGGGTAGAGTAGTTCCTTGAAAGCCAGCAAGGCCTGCTGCACTGCCATCAATTCTTTTAAGTTTATGTGCAGATGAGTCTGCTGGTTGCTCCAAGTCCCCTATATGCCCCTGCCTTCCAGATGAGCCCCCCATGCAACATCTGAGGCATCCATGGTGAGAGTCTGACTGGCAGGAGGTGGGTGGAAAGGCAGACCCTTGTTCTGAGAACAGGCTGTTGCCCACCAGAGGAACTCCATTTGTAGACATGGAATCGGGGAAAGAATCAAGTCTAAGTCCTATGTGTGTTGACACCAAAGATTCTTGAGGTACCATTGATGTTTTCTCATATGCAGCCTTGCATATGGGATCATCAAAATACATGTAGCCATGAACCCCAGTGCTTGCAGGAATTGCCTTGCAGAGAGCTGGGTCATGCTTGCCAAGTTTCTGAAGTAAGTCGAAAGATCTTTGTACTTCTGTTGAGGGAGTAATACCATCCGGGTGGCTGTATTCAGACTCGCTCCCAGGAAAACAATCTCCCTTGTAAGAACCAACTTTGACTTATTTTCATTGAGAGTGTAACCCAAAGAGGTGAGAGTGTTCTTCACAAAATCCAAATCCTTTTCTAGTTATTCTGGGGAGTTGCTTGAATGAGACAGTCATCCAGGTAAGGATAAATTTGAATGTTTCTCTGCCTGCAAAAAGCAATGGCTGGAGCCAGGCACTTAGTAAAAGCTCTGGGAGCAGTACATAAGCCAAAGGCCAATGCAGAGAATTGAAGGTGTTGCTCTCCTGCCCTGAAGCGAAGGAACTGCCTGCAACTTTCCCTTATTGGGATGTGCAGATAAGCCTCCTTGAGATCCATAGTTACTAGCCATTAATTCTTGCCCAGTATTGGTAGTAACTGTTGAAGGGTGAGCATCTTGAATTTGGGAATCACCAGAAAAGTGTTTAGAATAGACAGATCCAGAATAGGGTGCCAGGTGTCCCCTTTCTTGGGTACCACAAAAAGTCTTGAATAAAAACCTAGGCCTGCCTGATTTGCAGGAACTGGCTCTATAGCCCCCATGTCAGTAAAGAAGAAATTTGAGTTTCTCCCTCTGCCCTGAGAGTTCTGGGTATGTCTGGGAACCCATGTAAAACAGGAAAGGCATGAAAGTAAAACTTGTAACCTTGGTTTACTATAGTGAGCACCCATTTGTCATCTGTAATGGTAGACCATACCTCTGTGAACCTGGCTAACCTACCCCCCAAAGGAAACCCAGGGCCCACAGATGTAGGCACAAGAAGGCCGGAGTCATTCAGAATGTTTGCTTTGGGAAGCTGGCTTAGAAATCCCCGATTTAGCAGAAGTGGAATGCCATTGTTTAGCCCTTTGAGGGGCAGAAGCCTGCCCTCTTGATGATCTGAAACCCTTAGGCCTAGAGTGACCCTGTTTGGCAGGATCAGGAAAAGACCAATTCTTGGAAGGATAATGCCTACTAAACTGAGAAGGCTGAACCTTAAAGAAATCTTTTACAACTTGCATAGATTTTGCCTTATCCTCCAACTTCTTCAGTACCTCCTCAGCCTTATTGTCAAAAAGATTGTCCTTGTGCAAATGAACATCCAGCAATTTAGACTTAACAGGATCAGAAAGAGGCTGCTCCCTGAGCCAAGCATGCCTTCTAATTACAGAACCAGTGGCTGCTGCCCTGCAGGAAGCCTCCAAAGTATCAAAACCACAATGAAGTGAATGCTTATTAACTAAAGTGGCAGAATTCCGTAAGTCTTGTAAATCATTGTTCTCTGTCATGGAGGGAAAATCTCCAAGTTTAGCCTTAATAGCCTCCAAAGTATGCTGCTGATACTTACGCATGTGAAAAAGACAATTAACAAGATTTAATGACAAGAGTTGTAGCGGTATAGACTTTTTTACCCCACCTGTCCAAGGGCCTAGACTCCTTATCAGAAGGCACAGGGTTTTTAGCAATAGTAGCCTTAACACCCTTGGGCCCTTGAGAAATAATTTCTGGATCAGCAGTAGGGTTTTTTAAAAGGAATTGATGAGATTCAGGAACCCTGTAATACCTATCCAGTTTTCTGGGGGCAGGAGGAACAGAATTAGGAGTTAAAGAATTTTCCATGAAAACAACGTCAACAACTTCCGAAACTGGAGGTATAGCCAGAGGCTTATGCTGTGGCAAATCCAAAAATTCCCTGATTCTTTTCTTAAACCGTGGAAAATCCTGACATTCCCATTTAAAATGCTCCCTAAGTGTATTCAAAGTATCCCCAAAGGAAAAATCTTCTGGAGGGGAGGCAGAAGGGATAGAGTCCTCAGCATCAGAATCCACAAAGCCAGAAAAAAGCTGAGAATTTCCTTCTTCACCAGCAGACATACTGGAAATCTCAGAATCTGAGACAGACAAAACATCAGGAGATAATTCCCTAGTCCTCTTAGAAGGGGGGATGAGAGCCCCTAATCAGGGAAAGAAGATCACCAGCCATCTTTACCAATTGGGACAGAGGCACAGGAGGGGAGGCCGGTGCCTGCTAGTGCAAAGGTTTGTGGCTGGAAGGTTTACTAGCAATCCAGAGGGACTCAGGAGGCCTAGCAACTGCAGAAGTCTGAATTAAGGTAGTCGGTCTGGTTCTGGTCTCATGTCAAAAGAAGAGGCATCAGAAGCGGGTTCCTGCAATGCGGCTCTGGTCCCATCTGAGGCAGTGACAGGCAGAGGGTCTGAAGATGAAATAGCAGCCTGCAGCATGGAGGACTCCATAAAGGTCTCAGCAGAGGCTTGCAGCTGAAAATCTGCAGACTGCAGGGGCTGTGAAAGCACCTCACTGACTACCGCTATGCTGACGACCAATTTTGCCAGTGTGTCATCAGCAGATTTAACCCTAGGCCTGTCATGGTCCTTGTCTTTGTGTTTCCTAGGTATATCTGAAGTCGGGAGACTAGAAGATGCCATACAGATGAACTTAGGCCAGACTACAAAATGCTTATACAAAATCTTAGCTCTACAGCGTATGGTACGTGGGTTAAAAGAAGCACAGAGATCGCAGTTAGGGACGTCGTGATCAAGGCCAAAACAAGTTATACAATAGGAATGGAAATCACAGTGCGGAATCTGTTTTCCACAGGCAAGACAGTTATTAACTTTATCTGACATTTGTTAAAGCAAGAAAAGAGGATCCTCAATGGGGTACTTATCTGAAGGCGTCTTCAACTTGGTAGTGAGAAAGCAAAACAAATGTAAACGGCCAACTGGCACTAGTGCAAATTGCATTAGCTTTGGGATCCATGGCAAGAAAGACTGAGGAAATGGCGTCAGCTACCTCCCTTTATACCTGACATTCTGACAACAGTTTTACAACTGGTGCCAGCCGACGTCATATACCAAGGACTTTGGTATTCGGGCTGACTGAGGGCTATCAGGAGCCAGATAACCCATATGTGAGGACTGCAACAGTGAAACATGAAGAACATCTTACTATTGGCATGCTGTTATTCCCACTTGCTGGCTCCCTCAGCTTTTGCTTCCCCTCCTTGCTTCAGTGGACATTTGTATGCTACTGGCCGCTCTGGTTACATTTAAAACATCTAACCCCATGATCCTGACCAGGTACCTGAACTAGAGGCTTCTCCTCTTACTGGTAGACACTTTTGGGATGATTTAAGCTGCCCACCATGGGTTAGATCCATGTGCAGCACTGGGTATCCCCTTCTTGTGCAGTGATGCCCTGCTTGCTAAGTAGAAATCCTCTTTTCTCCCCAGCTCATCTGCAGAGTTATATTCCAAGTCTGCTAACCAGATTCTCATGTCCTCAGGCAAAGTACTAAGGGCTTGTTCCCTCACCAAAAGGTCTGCCAGCCTTTCAAAAGTAGCAACCAGACATCCACTCACCCACCTATGAAAATAAGTGTAACTCAGCAATATAATCACATGCACATTCATCTCCCTTGCGTCCATGCACATGAAACTTTTTCTTGTAAGCTTTAGGTGTTAACTTATAACAGTTCAATAAACTTTGTTTTACTCTATCATATTTTAAACAATCAGACAATTTAGAAACAGCAGTTACAGCTTTACCATGGAGTAAGGGGGTCAAGAACTGTACCCAGAGATCTTGGTCAGCACTATACTCTTTACATAGTCTTTCAAATATATGAATAAAACTATCAAATTCACCCCCCCTGCAAATTGTGGAAGAAATTTACTGGGATTTATTGCTTCTGGGGTCCAGTTAATCCCTTCCCCATTACCTCCGTAACCCTGCCTAAGGGTCATCATTTCTCTTTCATGCTGACGCTGCATCTCCTTTTCTTCAGCCTCTAAATGCCGCAGTTTCTCTTTGATCTCCAAATGCTGCAATTTCTCTTTATTCGCCAAATGTTTGGTCTCCAGTTCATGCTAATACTGGTTCTCCTTTTCTTCAGCCTCCAGTTCAAGTCTCTTTAACACCAGATGGATTTTTAAGTCCTCTGAGGAAAAGGTGAACTGTCCTGTTTCTGAAGACTGCACATCCCCAACACCAGACTGGTTGACCTCCTGACCACTGGTGTAGCTGCGGCTGCAATTAAAGCTGAAATAATATCCTCTTTAGTCCACTTAACATGTGACAGTCCTTTGGCTTCACACACCCTAGCCAACTGGTTCTTTGTCAGCTTACCATAATCTTCTGCTAACATCTTTGCCTGCATTCCCTGAATAAAGTAAACTAGCAGGAATAAAACTTTTGTAAAAATGAAACTCTGAATGCTTCCCTTGTGGTTGTTGAGAGTGCATACACCTTCAGTGACAACTGCCTACAGGCTACTGAAGTTCAATTAATATCCCACTGCTCTGCCACCAATAAGTGACTGGCTTTCTACCCCAGGCCAGTAATCAAGGAGCCTCGATCATCACCACTGACACTGGTGAGAGACAGCCACTAAAACCAGGAATGGATTTTACACAGTGTTTTTCAGATGTAGCTCTTTCCATCAAGCACAATTTTCCCGAAGAGCACACAGGGAACATGCTGCAGACCTGGGACTGAACTATCTGTCTTTCCAGATCCCAAACAAGACTCACTTTGGAGCACTGTGTCCCACTTCCAAGTAGCTGATACACTCACACCTGGGTATTTGATTCCAAAACATACGCACACTCCTGGGAAAGGCTGGAAAAGATTTACTAGCTGTGTTCCTTTGCTCCAACTATAAGGTAACCACGCTGCTACCAGTCAACCACTTTAAGGCTCTTAAAAGGGTATCCATTTAGACTGAGTAAAACAGAGTGTAACCAAAGCAGCAAGGCTTTTCGGAGTGGCCAAGGTGTCATTAATATAAGCACAAGTACTTTGAAGATGTTAAAAGTATCCTCTAAAGGACCAGTCACAATGAAAGGTATACAAATACTTAATAATAAAAATAGAAAACATGAGAATACTAAATTTCTAAGTACAATAAACACCAGAGTTTCATCATAAGAAATAAAAATAACACAATGGACAGATTCACATAGATTCAGAAAAACAATACTTAACTAATCTAACTGTATTTTCTGACTGTCTAAAGAATAACTGTTCCCTTGCTAACTTAATTCAGCAAGGCAAGATGAGATGCTGAGATGCTTACTTCCACAAGGTAAGGTGATGAACTTCAAAAAAGTAACACTGAACCGAACTGAGCGTGATAACTGTCATAGATCTTTATATCAGGTTCCAAAGAAAACAAAACAAACTGCTGTGAGAGTTCCATCCTCTCTGTGTTGGTTATAGAATGACATCACATTTGATCACCTGACTCTGGTACAATACACACTCAGAGCTTTGCTAAGTTCTGTTGCAGTATATGAAAACTAAAGAACAATTTCAAAAACTTTTACTCTTCCTTCCAGAATTCTTTTTAAACATATACATTTAATCAGTTATAATAATACTGTTGATACATTTTTAACACAAGCATCTGTACAAATTGGTGTGATAGTCAAATGACGCAAAATTCTTTACAAAACCCTAGCTAACTATGCTGGCGTATGTTACACGTGCACTGCCCAACTCTACCTGGCACAAATTGCAATACCTCACATCACCACAGCTTCCTTATTGTCAACCTCCACAAAAAATCCCAGCATTCTAATTTATTTTGCATCCTAATTCTTTCTCTACCCAAGACACTAATACAACGTATATATGATTATTCACTGAAAGGGCAGTTTGTTTATGGTATTCTGTTGTAATTTCTACTGTTACTGCTGTAACAAATTCTTAGCTGTATGTAATAATGGATTCATCTTATGTATTTGGTGCTGTAAACTGATCTAGTGCACATTTTTTGCTTTGTTTTTGAAAATTACAAATATGTTTGGAGCTTTTGTCCTTGGGTCTGCACTGAAAATGGGCCCCTGGTTCAGTCGGACCAGCCCAGTTAACAAATGTCAATAAATAAATAAATACATTTGCATCTTTCTGCCCTTGCTTTAATAGCTTTAATTTTCTTATCTTGTAAATATTTCCAAGCTATATGTTAAATATTTACATAGAATATTATTATACCACTCTTTCCTTTCATTCTCACTCTTACTAATCTTATTTTCCATAGGAATATTTTTTCTCGATAATTTTCATTTTATCATTCATATGGTCTGTCTGTCATTTAAATATTTGTTGTGAACTCCACTCTTTTTCATACTTATATTTTAACATTTGTGTTAGTAGTCATTTGTCATTCTCTTTCAGACATTTTAAAATGTTATAAAACTGCATTGACATTGCATAAACTACAGGAAATACAATACAAATCTTTTAACTAGGTTCAACCTGGATCCCCATACAAATGAAAAGACAATAGTATATATTTCTTTCTCATATATTAATGGTAAACTAAAAGAAATTGAAAGTATACCATTGTTGCCAGTAATATTGAATTAATTAAATATATTTTTCTTGAATGATAACCTAAAAGATTTCCAAAATAGACAAGTATTTTTTCATTTTATCTATCTTTTCATTCCATTGAAGTCTTTAACTTCCTACTTTCCAAAAATCTCTTAAAACATTTATTTCTTACATATTGAATTCAGTCTCCCTTATTATCCTATCATGTCCTAATCCCTTACTTTTTCCTTATTCAGATATAAACCTATTACTTTTAAATATTCGTTTAAACAACCCAAAACTTTCTTCATTCTTTTTACATTTTCTGTAACATTATAATATAATTTGCATGTGATAACATAACAGGTAGTTCAATACTCTTTTAAGATATATATCCCACACCCTTCATTTCTTGATTTACATATCTCAATACTGCATTCATTACTAATGTAAACATTATATTACTTAGTGGACATCCTTGTCTTACATCTTTATTAACCACTATTTCCTCACCCAATCTGCCAGTCACTAAAGCTCCAACTTTATTTTGTCATATAGTGTAATACACACATTTTGTTATCTGAGTACTGATATCATATGACTGAAATATCTCCCATAAGGTTTCATGGGGTATGAAATCAAATGCTTTACTTAAGTCACCTAATGTGATGTTTCATTTGTTCTTTCCTGTTTGTATTGTCATCTACTAACTCTTTAACTATCATTAATAATCATCTAATTCCTCTACCTTTAATACTATATACCATTTTATCTACAATATTACTTACTTTGAATTCCATTTCTTTTGTAAAATCTTCATAAAGATTTAGTAGTCCATATTTTAGACCTATAGTTCTCTGATTCTGTATTTCATTCTTTTCTCCCTTTTTTCATATGGATTTCAATATGCCACTACTCAATTCTTTGTACTTAAAGCCTTCATTTAGCCATTCATTTAACACTGCTATAAAACATTTCTTTTGTGATATTATGTTCTTACACATTTTATATTCTAGTCCATTTTGTCCTGCTGCTTTTAAATTTACTGATTTCAATATTCTATCTAATTCATCCACAAGTATTATCTTTTCTTAATCCTTATTATCCTGCTCCAAAAATGTTTTCACATTCCATGCATCTTTTATATCTCCTGCTATTAATTACAATATATTATTTTGTTTATTATATTTTATACCACTTCTATCTTTCATCTCCCTTATTGTGTTATTATTCTGTTTTACTAGTTTACTAGAATATGGTACAATTTCTTCGATTCTTCTTTGCAAAAATGTCTTTGTACAATAAACATTTTATTTTTTTCTGATTTAATTCATATAATTCTTGTTATTTAACAAAATATTCTTCTTCATTTTTTTATAATCCGACAAATCTTTCATCACTTAATTCCCCATAATTTATTTTTTTCTTTCCTCATGTCTTTTTCCCATTCCATATAACAATCTTTGTATTTCTTTTTGAAAGAGATATACCATTCTGACCAGTCTAAATAAAATTCTTTCATGTCCATATGATCTTGCCATAATTTCAATATGTTTCTTTTTCCTTTGTCATTCCATTTGTCTTTATTTATTGCTTTTATTCAATCAATAAACAATGTCAATAATATCCCTTTTCCTATATTTATATATTCTTCTTTTCCTTTAACTTAATCCAAATATCCTGATGGTCTGAAAAGCCTGCATTTGTAACTCCTTTCTCCATTGTTTATAAACCATCTGAGATTAAAAAACAATCTGTTTTTCCATTCTCCTCATCTATATGTTCACTTATTTGTTTTACATATATTCAATTGACCACACGTATGTGTGATATCTTTTTAACTTCATTATCCTTATTCCTTTCTGAGATTATAGTTGAAATCGCCTACTATTATTATTACTTCTTCCATATTTATTGGTACATAATGCAAAATCTTATTAAACATGTATTTTGTATCTTTCTTCATTACATATGCATATAATATAATTGCTCTGTATATAGGTTCCTCCCCCTTGCGTCAATAATAGCTACCCTAACCATTACTACTAATGTAATATCCAGTACATTAATTGTGTTCTTATATAAAATAGCTATCCCCAAAAAAGTATCTTTCCCCAAATTCCAAATACAATTATTCTTTCATAATACCTTAGCTTGCTACATTTCTTCTTCTCTTAAAAATTTTCTGTCTTCCAATATAATTATACCACAGTCAAGATTCTTACATCATTTTAAAATGCCTAATCTCCTAACTAGATTATTTATACTATTAACATTTAATGATAATACCTTACAATTATCCATATCTCTGTGTATTAGTATCCCTCTTTTAATTGTTAGAACTTTCATAATCCTTTCTTTTTTTCTTTCATTTTGCCTCCTAAAATGTTCCTTTTCTTTCTCTGACCATTTTTTCAATTCAGCTTTTCCTTTATTTTACTATGCTCTAGCTTACATGTTTATTATCATTTATTTATAATCCTTCTTCTTTCCCTTTTTGTATAATAATACCCTCCACTCTCTCTATATTTTTTTCTTGACCAATTTCATTTATTTCTTCTTGGTCATTTAATCATACCCTTATCCCCTTTAATGTTTATAACACTAGGAATTTGCACAATATTTTCATTTCTCATGTTCAAAATTACATTATAATCCCACCCCAGTCCATAAACCTCTATTATCATATATTTTTGAAATGTCCAAAATGTCTTTAGACATTTTACTTAAATGCTTTTCAAAGTCTCTTTTGCAACTTCAGTTCTAAACTGAATATATAGCATTTTCTCTGTTTCTTAAAAGCTCCAAGAAGCACAGTTTTACTTTTTTTTTTTTTATACTCCCCCAGTAATTGTTCCAGTCTCAAAATATGTCACAAAAATCTCTTCGTTTATATAAATAAAATCTTTTACCCCCAGGGGTACTAATATTTCATTCAATACCTTATGTCTGTCCATTTCTCTTTCTTCTTTACTGGAGATCTGCAATGTGAAACTTTTCTTTTGTTATGCTGCCACTTCACTCTTTTCTTCTTTTCCTTTTTCTCTTCTTACCTTCACTATTTCTGCATGCAATTTTTTTCTGTGACACTCCATTTTCTTGTGTATTTTCTGTTTCCTTTTTCTATATCCTGTCCATAATATCTCTTCATGATATGCCCCTGCCACTTTCTGGATCACTAGCATCTACTAACGCTATAAGTAACTTATCCCAAAACCCACTCAACAGGAGGGTTGTGACAAACACATTTGTGTGCTGTCTCTTCCTCTTCCTTTAATAACTTTTGCTGAAAAACATTGTCCAAATCCAAGGGAGGCCTGATTGCCTTCCCCTCCATGAATCTGTGCACATCCTGTCAAGTCTCATATGCCTTCCCTTCCTTCATTTGTATTGATCTGCTACCTCCTGTCTCCTGTAAATGGTCAAGTGCATTTACTCCCATTACATGCTCCCATTTCATGTACTAGTACCTCTGTAGAAGGCTTGACTGCCTACTCTTCTCTTCTGATTTCCTTACCTGCATTTTTGAAGACTTGGACATCTTCTCTACATATAATATAAGCCTTCATGAATTGAAGGAACCTCCATCTCTTCATCGCTTATCCTACTCAGCAACAGCTCCTCGTGGTCCTGCAGAGTGGTGCTAGTGGCAGAGAAATGAAAAGAGTGACTGCTTTTAAAATATAAGTATATTTTTCTGATACTACCTGAGTGACCATCCTTTCTCGCCAAAAAGTGAGTTTACACTGCTGATTTAACTGTTATAGGCTTGCTTTTGTGTTTTTTATTACCTGCACTTAGTTTAAAAGTTTGTTTGTTATATTTAACTGTTGAGGTTGCCCACTCAAGTGCGGTAGCCTGAGCATTGAATATACTGTGATTCTCCTGTTGTTTTCCTGAAAAAAATATATCCTTGTTTCCCGCCTTTCCTAAACTAGAATAGTCCTTTATACAGGCTTTGCTGTATTCTGGACTTTTGGATAGTTCCTGTGTTGCCCATTTCCTTACTTGGATAGAAGGAAGTTTCTTTGCTCACCAGTGGGAGTGGGGAGCCTTGAGCAGCCTATCTGTCCCTGAAGGAGTGACCTCAGCACAAGAATCTTGTAGTAATTGGCCGTTTTGGGCCATTTTTAGCTCTTTGAAGTTCCCTGCATAAAAACCTGCTTTAGCACGTTTTTTCTGCTTATCCTACTCAGCAACAGCTCCTCGTGGTCCTGCAGAGTGGTGCTAGCAGCAGAGAAACAAAAAGAGTGACTGCTTTCAAGATATAAGTATATTTTTCTGATACTACCTGTGCGACCATCCTTTCTCGCCGAAAAGTGAGTTTACACTGCTGATTTAACTGTTATAAGCTTGCTTTTGTGTTTTTTTATTACCTGCACTTAGTTTAAAAGTTTGTTTGTTATATTTAACTGTTGAGGCTGCCCACTCAAGTGCAGTAGCCTGAGCATTGAATATACTGTGATTCTCCTGTTGTTTTCCTGAAAAAAAAATATCCTTGTTTCCCGCCTTTCCTAAACTAGAATAGTCCTTTATACAGGCTTTGCTGTATTCTGGACTTTTGGATAGTTCCTGTGTTGCCCATTTCCTTACTTGGATAGAAGGAGGTTTCTTTGCTCACCAGTGGGAGTGGGGAGCCTTGAGCAGCCTATATGTTCCTGAAGGAGTGACCTCAGCACAAGAATCTTGTAGTAATTGGCCATTTTGGGCCATTTCTAGCTCTTTGAAGTTCCCTGAATAAAAACCCACTTTCGCATGGCTTTGCGTGATTGTGCGCATAGCACAGTATTGGGCAGCACCGCTTAATCGGGTTTAAACTATTTCTGGCTCCACAAAGTCTGCTCTTCACTTTTTCCCTTAGAACTGCTCTATCTCTCAAATTAAACACCCTATTCTCAATCTAAGGCCCTGCACTTGCCCAAATAAGCAATCTTACAATCTAGCACTAATAAACTAAAAGCACTACATCCTCATATACTCTCCAAAATTACCTTGTCCCCTATTGGTCCTTTTTAATTAAGTGATAAAAGAGTTCCCTTTACTACTCTAGCATGTCCAAAGGTCAGTTATTGGTTTCCTCTCCAGTCCAGCTAGTGAATCTGGGAATCTTGAGGCAATGTTACAACTGCCTCATGTACACGGACAACCCTCTCCTCCTCCAAACAGGTTCAAACATATGTGAGAGATGCAACCATATAGCCAAACTGGAGGCTGAGCTCTCTCACCTCAAAATTGGTGTAACCAGTCAGGAGGAGAAGGTAACCTCACACAACACTAATCCAGTCTCACATAGTCCTACCACAACAGCAAACCAAACACATAAACACACAAAAACATACTCGGAGGCTCTAAATAAAAATCTACCTAAGCAGCAGAGACCTCCAAAGCAGAGACCCAAGCAAACGCTACCCCACAGCAAAACACATGCAACACATAGCTCACAAAGTCAGTGTGCCAAACAGTCACAGCCCTTAAGGCTGAATAACACACCTGATACACTTGTCATAGGTGATTCTATAGTCAGACACACTGAAGTCCCGCTCACCAGGCTGAACAAGGAGAAGGTCACAGTGAGCTGTCTGTCGGGCGCTAGGATCCGCCACATAATGCAAGCACTCAGGTCATTCCAAAGCAAGTACAAATATGATTCTGTCATAGTACACGCTGTTGTGAATTACCTGAGACATACCTCCCTTGACTACATGAAAAGAGACATAGAGGAGCTCTCTGATCATGTAGCCCAGGACGGTATGACCCTGACCTTGAGCAGCATCTTACCCTCATCTAGAATGATGCCGCAGTATAAAGACAAAATGATCGATTTTAACAATTGGCTAAAATTTTGGTGTCATTCAAAGGGGATCCAGTGCCTGTCAGCCTGGGATGCCATGCTCGACAAGCCACATTGCTTTGCTAGGGACGGCTTGCACCTGTCACCCCTGGGCTTTCGGATACTGGCAAACACTCTTGCTACCCCCATAGTGCCTTTTTTAGGCAAGGCTCAAAAGACAAACCCACCTCCATAGAAAACACAAAAAACAAGAAACTAAGGGCAATGCTGCTAAACACCAGAAGTCTGAAACTCAAAATGCACACACTTGAAGCTCTCCTCAGTATGGAGAACATTGATATCTGTGCAGTGACAGAAACCTGGTTCAAGGCTCCAAAGAGCACCCCAGCACTACCAGGTTATAACTCATATCATGCTTTTCGACCCCAAAACTTGGACCGAACCACAAAAGGAGGGGGAGTTTCCATATTTATCAAGGATACCCACACCTCCAGGTTAGTGGCATTGCACGAAGCATCAGAAACCATCCATGTACAACTAACAGTGGGCAAATGCCTTTCAGTTTATAGCATGCTACAGACCACCATCTCAAAATCAGGAATCCCACTCAGTTTTCCTGAAAACATTAGAGAACATGAAGATCTCTCCAAACACCATTATATTGGGTGACTTCAACTACCCAAACATAGACTGGGAGCATTACTCAAGCCCCAACACCCTAGCCCAAAGGTTCCTGGAATTTATAAACTCAAATGCCATGGAACAACTAGTCAAAACTCCCACAAGAGGGGAAAACATACTTGACTTGATCATCACCAACATGGGGACCCTATGCTCTACAGCAGAAGTATACCCCTCATTGGTAAGATCAGACCATAAATTAATTTCACTGGATATCCAAAACCCGACCCCACCCCCAGCCCAGAAAACCACAGTGAAAAACCTCTCAAAAGCAAACTTCACACTTCTCAAAACTAAGGTGGAATCCTTCAATGCCCCCGGGCAAGTGGAAACTATGGCCCAAACCACAGAATCCTATATAAACGCATTCTATGGACACCTCCAGAAATGCATGGATCATGCTATCCCAAACAAAACCAAGACCAAATTGTCCAAAGGCAGGTGTCCAGTCTGGTGGACCCCAGCCATAAATAAGTTGTACAACAGAAGGAGGAAGCTACTACATGATAGAGCAAAATCCTTAAAAGGGAAGGCATCTCTGATCAGTACTAGCAAAAAATTACGATCCCTCATAAAATCCTCCAAGGCCAGCCTCGAGAGAAAACCTGCACAGGACACTAAAGATAATCACAAGGCTTTCTTTAGCTATGTTAGGAACCTGGGATGCAACTCCCAGATATGCTCAGAGTTGATTCTAAATGACAAAAAATACACTGAACCCACAGACATTTCCAACATCCTAGCAGACAGATTCAGTGCAAACTCCCCCCCCTCCAAAAGAGCAAATATCTATCCCAGCAGAGTGCAGCCTCCCTAACATCTCAGATGCTTAGGTGAAAGCCACCCTCTCCAAAACAAAAAACACTGCTTCAATGGGACAAGACGGAGTTCCGGGCTGCATCCTACATGAACTCCAAGAAGAACTAAACCCTCACGTAAAAGTGCTGTACAATCTCAGCCTCACTACAGGATATGTACCCAAAGAATGGCATACAGCAACAGTGGTCCCACTCCACAAAGGTGGTGTCTCAACGGACCCTGGTAACTATCACCCCATAAGCCTGACTAGCCTTATCTGCAAGGCCATGGAGAGGATCATCATGGAACTCATAAACAAAGACATTGGGGACCTACAGACACTTGATCCTACCCAATTCGGCTTTGTCAAGGGCAGATCCTGCCTCTTGAACCTGGTCAACCTTTTCAAAACAGTCACCAAGGCCATAGATGAAGGGAAGGTAGTCCACACAGCCTATCTGGACCTCGCAAAGGCATTTGACACAATACCCCACTCGGGCATCATAGATAAGCTATCCAGCTTAAATATAAACCCCTATGTCACAAGATGGGTTGCTAACTGGCTCAAAGACAGAACCCACAGAGTCAGAATTGCCAGAGCCATGTCAGACTCGAAACTGGTTACAAGTGGTGTCCCACAAGGCTCTGTTCTGGGATCTCTCTTGTTCGGCATATAC
Source organism: Protopterus annectens (assembly GCF_019279795.1). Classification (NCBI taxonomy): domain Eukaryota; kingdom Metazoa; phylum Chordata; order Ceratodontiformes; family Protopteridae; genus Protopterus; species Protopterus annectens. The sequence goes on from NC_056732.1 coordinate 1,768,973,046, forward strand.
TTTTCCGAGGTACAAGCCAACACGGGAGGACAATGGCTGACCAAGTTCGCAGATGACTGCAAACTCGGCGCCATAATTGACTCTCCAGCTGACACAAACATCCTCCAAAAAGGTCTCACAGAGACGGATAACTGGTGCCAGAGCCATGGCCTAAAGCTAAATGCCAAAAAGTGTATAGTCATACCCTTTGGCAAAAACAAAGTGCCCACAAATTACCACATAGGTGGTAACCCATTAAGTACAGAAGAAGTAATTAGGGACCTGAGGACCCAAGTTGATAGCAATCTCTCCTTCGACAACCACATCGCCAAAGTGGTTAGAAAGATCTTCTACATAGCCCACCTTATCACAAAAGGATTCACATCTAGATCAAGTGAGGTAATAGTGCCCCTTTATTCATCCCTCATCAGGCCCAACATAGAATACAATGCCCCTTTTGGGATGTACCTTACCCGACACCTGCAGCAACTAGAAAGACCCCAAAAGTACCTCACAAAGAGGATCAAGGGACTCTAACAGATCCCATATGCTGCCCAGTTAAAAAAAACTCCAGCTCTACTCAGTTGCATACCGCCTACTTCGTGGCGATCTATGCCTGACATACAAAGTTATGTCCAACCCAGAATTAATGGACATGCTCCACCTCAGAAAATCTATATCCATCAAAACCAGCACTCGAGGGACTTGAACCTCAGCACAGAAATAAATAGAACATGCTGGAGGGACAGATTCATAACCCAGAGGCTCCCTTCGCTCTGGAATAGACTCCCAGCCCATGTTAGGCAGAGCACCTCACTGACTCTCTTCAAGAGGAATCTTGATGAGTGGATGGAAGATTGTAGGTTTACTCCAGGGATCACTTCTGTGTCACTACTAGACAGAGGCACAGTAAACTAACCTTAAAAAGGGCACAGCAAACTCAAATCAAAGGGTGGCGAAAGCCAAACACACTTGGGCTAGGCTCGGTAAATGCCCAAGGGCAGATAGCCTAGTATGAACCTATGAACCTATGAACCTCTTCTCCCCTTGCTTCTCCAGGCTGCCACTGCACCAGAATGGAAGGACGTGGTCTCAATGAACAGGTTGTCATTTGCATATAAACGGCAAGTAGGGTTTTTTTTATTTAAAATGCATAATATATGCATTACTTAGAGTTACATAAAATTACTTTACATATTTTTCTTTCATTTTTTTTTTTACATTTTTAATTTCCCCACTGGATTTTCCTTAATTGAAATTGTATATTTTTCAGAATTTCTGACAATGACCATTTTCCATTAAATCATATTTCAATTAATCTATCACTCCAAATAATCCATATTATACAAAACAGCTTTTAATCCCATTTATCCAAATCTTTTTGCTTTATATTTTCCTAGTACCAATATTATATCATATCCATATTTACCCTTTTCAATCCCTTTAAACTTCTTTCTCATATATTTTATTCCACAACTGATTCACTCATATCACATTTCATAAAAATGTTATGTGGTTTCCATCTCTGCACAATATAAACAATTCCTTTCCTCTATTTTTTATATGGCATATTTGCCTTTACTGGAAACTTATTTATGGATAGTCTCCATAAAAAATCTGTACATTCAAGATATTTCCCAAATCTATTAATTCTTGATTTTACAGATTTTTTTTTCCATCTAAATGCCTCCATGGAAATATAATAATACTTCCTCTTTAAAGTTTCATACCACTCTTTTCTATTCTCTTCTATATTATTTATATCAATTTTCCATAGCAATATTTTTTCTTGATATAGTCTCATTTCAGTAATCATCATACCTTTATTCCTTCTAAGATGTTCAAGCGTCTCCCAGATATCTCTATAGTTTTCTTTTATTATATCTATTATCAACATTCTTTGTTTTTTCTTTCCTCCAAACCAATACTTTATACAAATTTAATGACATCATATGTACTATTGGATTTATTAATCCCAAGCCTTCTTCTTTTTTAAAACATAAATAATTTATCTTTTATTTGTGTTTAATCTCAAACCCCACATAAAGGCAAACCATGTCAACAGTAATTCTTTCTCAAATTCAATTGGCATTGAAACTACACTTGCCAAGTGATATGTCTTTCCCAATATTACTGAATTAAGTAAATATGTTTTTTTCCTATATGTAAACTTGAATGTTCACCAGAACAGACATATTTGTCTTATTTTATTAAACATATTCTTCCATTTTGCTAATCTCTATTTTTGAATGCCACACTTAAGTCCTAGAATTTCTATCTCTTCCTTATTAAATTAAATGCTTTGTATTACAACTGGGAATCATAGTCCCTTACTTTTTTCCTCATTAATACTAAAACCTAGCACCTTTAATTTCTTACTAAGTATCTTAATAGCTAATCTCATTCCATCTTCATTTTTAACTACTAATACAAAATCATCCATATAGGAAAACATTGGTGGAATCTGTATTTCTTCTGTTGTGCAGTATCTAACTTCTTTTAATGTTAGACTTATTTTGTTCACAATTGCATTCATTAATAATGCAAACAACATACTACTTGCTTGGCATCCATGTTTTGTGCCACTTTTTTTTCTATTTTCCTCACTTAAACAACCATTTACCACTAGTTGCATGATATTTTTATTATACACTGATGTCAACACATTACTTATGTTTTTTGCTTAAGTCGTATTCTTCTAATATCCCCCATAGTACTGCATGCTGTATTTTAACAAATGCTTTACTAACATCTCCTATTAAAACTTTAGCCTCTGTCTTTCTTAAGGTCACATCTTCTTCCATTTCTCTTATAATCCTCACAAGTTTTTGACTTCCCTTTCCTTTTATTCCAAAAATTGTTTAATTCAATAAGTTATTATTTTGTCTTCTATTCTATTCTGTAATATCTTCATAAATATCTTATGATCAACTTTGTTTAACAGTATAGGTCTCCAGTTCTTTACATCTGTTTTTCTTCCTTCTTCCATATAAACTTCATTGCTCCCACACATATTCTTTCATCTTATATACCTTTTTCTAACAGTTCATTAAAAACGTCCAATAGATATTTTATTTGCCATTGATTCATATTCTTATACATCAGATATTCAATTCTATCTATTCCTCTAGCAGCCTCTAGGTTTGCTGTTCTTAAAACTTTGTCTATTTCTATCGTAGTAATTCTTTTTTCCAATTCCTCATTGTCTTCTTTAAGTAACTTTTTAACGTTCCATTTCTATTTTCTTTTATTATCAAATCTAACAAAAGTTTTCATAATAAAATGTATTACTTAAATTATTTCTTTCTGTGTCTTCCCTGTTTCCTTCCTCATCTCTTAACCCTCTTATTATTCTCTTTTCTTTTGCCGTCTTACTTCGGTAAGGCATTAGTTCTTTTTTATCTTGTAAAAATATCTTTGTTCAAACAACAACCTTCTAATCTTTTCTTGATTCATTTCATATTTTATTTTTTTCTTTTTCTATAAATCTTTCTTTGTTACATATAATATCTTTAAAATTTTGATGGCTGATGTCTTTATATTTACCACTATCTTGTTTTCTTTTTGTCCTTTGTCATTCCAAAGCCTCTTTTTATATTTCTCTTTTAAACCTATCCAACAGCTTGTCCTGTCTTTGTAAAAAATTCTCATATTAATATGATCTAGCTATAATTGTAAAATTAATCTTCTTATATATTCATTTAGTTTTGCTTCATTTATTCTCTTAATGCCTCTTCCTATTTTACATATCCTTCCTTATCTTGAACTTCTACCCAAATTGCTACATGATCTGAAAAAACTGTAATTTTTCTCTCTTTATGTAATACTTGTAGGCTGTCTAATAGCATGAAATAATTTCTGTTTTGACTTACTGTACCTCTTTTATACGTCCACTGCTTATTATTCCATATACATTTCACCACTTTTTATTATTTCTGAAATAACTTTAACATATGCTCCATCTTTTCTCCTATGCCTTAAATCACAGTTAAAATCTCACATTAATATAATCTGTATGTTGATACTTACATAATCAAGAATTTTCCTACTCATAATTTCCTTTGCTTTTGTATAAAATATGCATATAATGCTATAATTCTATATACTTGATTCTTCCATTCTATATCCACTTTTAAGACTCTACCTAACATTACTAATGTAAAGTCCAAAATTTCAATATTTTCTTTACTTAGAATTGTTATTCCTGAACACTTTTGCTCACCTATATTCTATGTTATTTTTCCTTCACATAATTCAATTACTTGTAATCTCTCTTATTCTGTCAACATTCTTATATCTGATAATATTATGATATCCATATTTAATAAACTACATCATTCCAGCAGCCCTAATATTTTTTTACATTCTTAATACTATTCACATTTATAGACAGGAGTCTCACCCTACAATATTTTATTTTTCTTCATCCTTTTCCATTCTTTATTCCTATTCTTATATTTTTATATTTACATTTTGGTGTTGTAGGAACTGTTGAAAACAAATCTAATTGAAATAGCTCCTCTGAATCAACGGGTCTATATTACATTATCGAATGTTCATGTATTCGAAAACGTAATAGTCAACCCCTAATTGTGCGGAATGGAAACTTTCCATTGTCTGCATTGTATGGCTATCTAGGAGTTGGTATATTTAAGTAACGGGGGTGAGGAGGGTGCAGCCCCACATGAGGGGGGTGCAGGGGGGCTTGCCCCCTTGCTAACAGCATTTAAATGGTTTGTTTGGGTGGGTTTTTGTACTTTTATTTGTTGTGCGATGTTTGATGTTTTCGACAATTAGGGATCGACTATTACGTTTTCGAATAAATGAGTATTTGATAAGGTAATATAGACCCAAATCAGCAATACTCACTCTGACCACTTCTCCTTGTTTTTTAACTGACTCTCCTGTTCTTTCCTCTCCCCCCCCATTCACCTTACACTGCATAACCTCTGAGTCATTTATCATATCCGATTTTACTTTTGACAAATTACCATCTCCATTCACATCCAATAATTGCAAAAAACTTTCTTCATTCTCCATGTTTGTTTCTCAAATTCCCACTTCTCCAAGCCACCTCTGTACCTGGACTGGAAGACAGGAAGCATATCTGCAAACAGCGTCCCCATACATGAAAGAGTAAGGTTTATTTTATTGATATATACATTACATATTGTTTACATATTTACATCTATTTACAAATATCCATACATTATAAACTTCTATTTAAGAATTCCAACTCTTTTATCCACAACCAAAACATTATTTTCTCCAGAATCTCTGTCAAAGTACATTTTCCATTGTATTTAATTTCATTTAGTTTCTCATTCCATATAATCCATGAAAGATAAAATATCATGCACCATAATAACCAAATTCTATTACGTCCATATTTACTTGTTTAAATTTTAACAAACTTTTCACCCTATTATCTTTACATATTTCTTTCCACAAATTAACTCTTTCACATTTCAAAAACACATGCTTAGTAGTCTCAAACTATCCACATTTATTACATATTCTATATTGCTTTTTTGTATGGCTTATTTGCCTTAACCAGCAATTTTCTAATAGACAAGCTTCCATAAAAATCATTACATTATTTAAACTTTTTCATTCTTTTCTATTTTTTCACATTTTTTTTATTTTCCATAACATAATTTTGTTTTGGTACTCTTTCATTTCTTCATTCACATTACTTTTAGTCCATCTTTAACTTCCATTCCCTCCCATAATTCTTTGCATTTATAATTTAGTATAATTTCTATCAAGTTTTTATTTTCCTTCATAATTCCTTTTAATATCTTATATAAAATTAAAGATGCTGCATGTACTATTGAGTTTCCCTCTCAGAGCCCCATATAAAAGAAAATTATAATCATCATTAGTTCATGTTCATACTTAATAGTAATCATATAGATGTTGTCAACATAACCATTTTTTCTTATTACCATGGTGTTCAATAAGTGTGCTTTTGTCTATATGAAAATCTATATGATTTCCAAAAACGAGTTATATCCTTTACTTCTTTGAGTACTTTATCCCATTGTTGTTGTCTGTATTCATTCCTTCCAAATATTATTCCTACTATGTATATTTCATTGAAATCAGTACCTCCTATATTATCTTCAAAAACAAATAATTTACTTTACCCCTTATATATACCTAAACCATTTTTTTAATTTATACTTAATTTTTCATTTACTTTTTCCATCCATACTTTATTTTTGACAACTGATAAAATATCATCCACATAATTATACATTATTGGCAACTGCACTTTCATCATTTTGAGTCAACAGCTACTTGACATTGTATTAATTTCTTTCACTATTACATTCATGACTAATGAGAAAATTAAACTAGTAGCTGGGCAGCCTTGCTTTATTCCCCATTCTATTTTTATTCCTTCCCCAATCCAGCCATTTACATTTAGTTTCACATAGTTCCTTTCCTAAACAGATTTTATTACTTGTAATATTTTTTGCTTACATTATATTCCTGCAAAATTCCCCATAATGATTTATATTGAATATTATCATAGGCTTTACTTATATCCCCTATCATAACCTTTGCTTCTACATTTTTATTTATGATATCATCAATTATTTCTCTTATTATTGATAATAACTCTTGACTTCCTTTTCCTTTTCTTCCAAATACATTTTGGTCATATATTCTATCAAGTTTTTGTAACCTTTTTGTTATTATTCTCATAAAAATGTTATAATCCTTATTATTCAGTGCTATAGGTCTCCTCTTTATTTCCTTTTTTAAATATAAATTTTATAACTCCTGTACCATATCTCTTTCTCTTGAATTCCAGTTTCTAACCATTCATTCATAACTTCTATAAAAATAATTTTTTGCCACTCTTTCATTTCTTTATACATACCATATTCAATTTCATCCAGTCCTGTCCTGCTGCAGAATTTATGTTAATATATTTTATTTCATTAAATTTTTTCATATTTATTTTTTGTTCTAAATACTCATTATCTTCATTATTTAATTTTTCACCTTTATAAATTCGTTCTATGTTTTCATCTCTTTTAACAAATAATTCCAATACATAGTCATTAATTATTTCATAAATTTCTTCTTGCTGTCTTATTTGCTTACCTTCCTTATTTTTTTAATTATTTTATGTTCATTCTTTTATTATTTTATTCAAATATGGTGCTACCTCTTCTTTTTTCTGTAATATCCAGTCCTGGATTCTCAGCCAGGGTGCCTTCTGTGTGGAGTTTGCATGTTCTCCCTGCGTTCGTGTGGGTTTCCTCCGGGTACTCCGGTTTCCTCCCACATTCTAAAGACATGCGTCTGGAGCATTTCTCCCCGGGCCTCCGCTGAAAACAGGATCTGTGGAACCTAGTCGGACTTTCCCGGTCAACAAATGTTAAATAAATAAATAAAATAAATAAAAAAATAAATAAAAATAAAATAAATAAAATAAATTTTTCCTTGTAAACAGTATTTTTGTTTATATAACAGGCTATTAATTTTAATTCAATTTGTTTTATATATTTCTCTTTCTTTTTCTAAAAGGAATTTTCTTCTGTAATAAGTCTCTAAATGTTTCTTGACTTAATATCTTATATCTCTCTTTTTTTCTTCTTTTCTTTCTTATACACTCTAAAAACTCTGTTTTACACCTTTCATTAAAAATAAGCCAAAAGCAGTCCAATTCTCATAAAACTCTCAAATATCACATGATTTTTCTATAATGCCATAAGTTGCTTTTTCTCTTCTAAATCTCTTTTCATTCATTCTCTTTATTCCTTTTCCTACTTTTAAATATTCATCATTTTCCTGTACTTTAACCCATATAGCTATATGATCTGAAAATCCAGCATACTTAATTACTTTTTTTATAAAGTTTAAAACTATCAGATATTAAAATAATAATCAATTTCTGTCCTAATATCATTCCTTTTCTAGGCCCAGTGGTTATTCTCCCATAAACTTAACTTTCCACTTCTCATAATTTCTTTAACCATTTTAACATCACAATTGATTTTATTTTTTCTTAAATTACAGTTAAAATCACCCATCACTATAATGTCCATATTTTCACAAACATATTCAGGAACATTTTTAAACATCATTTCTCTCTCTGTCTTTGTTACATATGCATATAACCTAGAATTCTATACACATCATTTTTCTATCTCAAGTCTATTACCGTAATTCATCCTGGTTCCACTATGGTTAGAGCTAATATTTTAATGCTTTCTTGACATAATATACATATGCCCGAGCATGTTTCTTTCCCCATGTTCCAAACTACCACACCATTCCAAAGTTTTTCAGTTTATGTTTTTCTTCCTCTGTTAATAATCTGATATCTTCTAAAACAATAATATGTGCATCTACTGCAGCACACCATTGTAATATACCTATTCTCTACTGCAGCACACCACTGTAATATACCTATTCTCCTCTTAAGATTTTTCATACTGTTCACATTTAAAGCTAATATTTTCAGCTTTTAAGAACAGTTAGTATAGTAAAATGTTTATCCCTTTACTTTCTTATTTTCTCAAAGCATTATGTTTTTAAATTTTCTTTTACTTGAACTCTTTTCCCTATTGATTTTTTTTGTTTCTTACTGTTAAAATAAATGCTCTTACCTCTTTTGGTCTGACACTCAAAGGTGCCATGACAGAGTCCCAAACTTCATTCCTGTCCAAACTTTCTTCTTTTTTACTTCTCACACATACTGCATACTTCTTTTTTGTTTCTTTTATTTCTTCTTTGTTCCTTCTCCAACAGTTTGTGCTTAAGTTCTTGTCTCTGGAACTCTTTCTGACACAGTCTCTTTGTCTCATTTTCTTCTATTTTTTCCATTATGTCACTCCATGAAATTGCTGCTCCACTTTCTGGCTCACTTTGGTTTACCCTTTCTTCAAAATAATCATCCTGCAACCCCCCCCCCCCCTCCCAGACTGGAGGGTTGCAATTATCAATTTTTCAGAGGTAACTGTCTCTCCTTCAATCTCCTCTGAAAGCTTTCCTCTGAATTCATCTCTGTTACAGCTACAATCTCATTTTCCTCCAATGTCACAGTTTTTTTTCTGCACCCACATCATCAGAAAAAAAATCTTGTAGTGATTCTATCACTTCAACTACATTTTCAGCAACTTTTACTCCAGTTTAGCAAAAGCTGAATCAGCCGTGTTTTCTCTCTGTTCCTCCTCATTGCCTCCAGCCTGTACCAGAAACAGGAAGTCAGGATGTGTGACACAAACTATTCCTCTGACTACCAGGAGTAGGAGAAGTTCCCCAGTGCCCTGGCTAAATTTCCCCTAATCAGTAATAATACAACACCTTTTCTTCCCTGAAAAGAGGCCATTTGCCTAGTGGGACTAATCTGGCCAAATGTGTATATAAATGCGTAAGTCAGTAAATAAATCAACAAATGTTATATCCTTCCTACATACAAAAATCATTTCAATACTGGCCCTGAACCTTCATGAAAGGTGTGCATCATCATCAGGATGTCAAGTCAGATAATGCCCAGTAATTGTGACATTTTTTCTTAAGCACAAAAAGAAAGGATACTGTTTGCATCCTGCAGTGAATATAAACAGGACTACAATACATGAGGCACAAACTATGCTTCAACAATAATTATTCTTGCAGATCCTTGAAAAGAAGAATAACTGATGGGCACACCAAAGCTATATAAAGTCAAAAAAAGATTAAAGACACAACAGAGTATCCCTGTTAATCAAGACTTTTTAGTCAGCAGGGAGAGATAGAATGGATACATCAACATGAAAAAGGCAGAGACAATGGCAAAGAGCAGTATACAAGATCCCACAGATCCTAAGTAGCAGACACTCTCCGTGGAGCTCAGGAAGAACTTTACTCAGGATTTTGGAATAGCCCTACACTTAAACATATTTTGGTTAATAACTATATTTATTATGATATCTAGCAATATATATATAATAATGTCTGATTATTACCCTTTGCCTGTCTTCTTTTTCTTCTCCAAAGAATACGGTTGAGAGAATGCTATTGGCAGCTCCAAATGGTTATGATGTTGGCAAACATATAGGCACCCTAGATGCTCCTTTCTTGTACATGAATCTTCATAAAATAGAGATCATATGTCTTTTGCTAGCAAGGTGAAAGACATACTAATACTATTAATGGGCTTCATTCTCCAGTTAAAAGTTATATTTGTTTTATTTGTATTAAAATACTGCAACCAAATAATTATGTATGCCAGGAATCCCACCTCCTTATTCAAGTGCACTTAAAACTAACAAACAGTGGGTATCAGTGTCTGGTTTCATCCTTCAATCCAACAAGGAGAAATCAAGAGGGAGCTTTACACATTAAAGAGGGTATACAACCTTTTCAGATCATAAGGACATTCTTTATAAAATAGAGTACAGCTTTGGGTGTTATAATAAAATACTGTTAACACTTAATAAGGCTGGCTGCTATGTGCCTGCATTTGAGTACAAGGATTAAGGAAACTCAGCAGGTAATAAAAATCATCCAGGAAATCTTTCATGGCTCAGCTGTTGTTATGGGGAATGTGAACTGTATAAAATCATTTTACTTTACCAATGCTAAAATCTTCCAAAACAATTCCACTCTTTCTATATCCATTACCAGTAGGACCATATAATTATAAGGACTATAAAATCTTTATGAAGATTTTACAGAAAATAACAGAATGAACAACAATGCAGTGACAGCATTGGGTCCATTACAATACCAGATTTGGTATGACCAGCAGAAATTACTAGATGTACTCATCGCAAAGCTTCTCTTCTCAGACTTGGAACCACTTCCTAGAGCTAAAGGGGTCTGAATGGTGATATGAAATCAACAAGAAAAGGAGAGTAGCATTGCTAGAGCTAAAGTCATTCTCAAGTTTTGGTAAGTGTCTTCATGTAGTATCTCTAAGATGACACTGATATTTAGACTGCATTTTACATAGCATATATCATGGACAGCAGGTTAAAAAAAGACAGCTAGGTGTACAGGTCACAGGATAAAACGTACCCAATCCTGGTGTATGCTTTGTTGCCAGGAATGTAAAAATAGCAGTGTAGAATCCTCATGACACAGAAACATTCCTATAATGGGGTTAGGCCAGGCCCATGGGGAAGATGGCATCCCTGTTGTAGAAGCAAGTAGTAGTCCACAAAAATCCCAATAACTGACAGGCCAAAAACAGAGCCATAAAGATGACAGTGTGGACTACTGAGGATAAGGTAGGCATTATGCATTGCTTCCATTATGTAAGAATCTGAGAATTTTGAGATAGAAGATATTCATAAAGACTGAGAGAGAAATTAGAGACAAGAAAAATACTTGCATAAAAAAACTCTCAAAAGAGTCAAATAAAAATGTGCATTCGTTAATGCAACAGATCCATAAAAACATTACATAGATGAAGAAACTTTGGGCTACTTGAAAAAAAGAAGCAACAGAATAAGTGCAAAAAAGTGCAAAAAATAAAACAGGTATAAAAAAGGAAACAACAACTTGGGAAAGAAAAGGATATCTGATGAGGTGCAAATTTTATGCAAAGGAGGAAAACAAGCTATTGAACACAAAAAAAAAAAGCAAGAAAGGAAAAAGCTTGAAATATATTTCAATAGAAATACAAGCAAAGGTATCCAAATTTGGACAATTTCACAATACAAATTATAAGAAAAGAAAGAGGAAATGTACAACAGAGGATTATTATGGTAGAAGTCAATCAAATAGAAATTGAAGTATTGGATAATCTGGTAGGTGAATTATCTAGAATAGAAACTGCAGTAGAGGTAATGTCATGGCATGATAGAACAATGAGTTCCTAGATTAAGGTGCAGCAATTGGAGTGGAAGGTATCAAAAGGATAAGTAAGGGCATGGGGAAGAAAAAGAAATCTGGTATGATGCAATATTTATGCAAAGAAGAAAGCAAAACTAATCCATATAAAAAGCAGCACCAAAGATAATTGAACAGAAATACAGGCAAAGGCACCCATACATAAAATGTTCACAATGCAAAAAATAAGGAAACAAAGAGGGAAAGTAGAAAAGATTAGTAAGAAAGAAGTTAAGCAAATAGTAACTTAAGTTACGGATTATTTGTGAAGTGAAAGATTTAGAGTAGAAAGTCCAACACAGGTAATGCCACAGTATGATGGAACAATAAGCCCCTAGATTAAAAAGAAACAGGTGGAGTAGAAGGCATCTGGAGACTTGTCTCATGGTGATGCTCTGGCACCTTCTATAGGAGACCAGTACAAAAGTTTAGTTGAACTTGCACAGCAAGGGAAGGAGCAGGAGATGGTGTCAACTCTGAAAGAGGCAATATCGCTAAGTGAGGGGCCAATGACTTCCCATAAGAAGGAGCAGCAGATTAAGCAGGGTGCATCTGAAGAGGATATTCCACAGGAAGATGTTCTAGAACTTTCTGTAGAATACTCACATGAAATGGAGAGAAAAGAAGGTACTCCCAGTATAGAAGAAAATGATCTAAGGGAAGAGCTGCTTAATTTAATAGAAATGGATAGACATATTAAGACCAATGAAAGAAATTAATTGCAGAATGTAAAGAAGACCCAAAATGTTAGCAGGATGACAAAACAGATGAACACAGCAATTAAGACTATTAAGAGAAATTCTTGTGATATAACAGAAATAAACAGAATATATTACTGTGCAACTAAATTAACAACAGATAAAGTTTTACCTCAGATACACAGAGCAATAAGGGAAAGGAAGGGAAGAAATGAAATGCCACCATGGAAACATTAATTATAGAAACTATAAAGCAATTAAGACAAGAAGTATCACTATTAGAATAATACAGAAGAGAGAACAGATCCTCAAAAAACTTACAAAGAGTGGAAAAAGCAACATACAGCATCAAAACAGACCAGTGTCTATCATGCACAATAACAAATAATACATTTAAAATATCAGCACAGCCAGAAAAACTTAGAAGATATGCAAATAAACATCAGAGAAAAGTATAAAATAAGCAATTTGTTGATGAATCCAAAATGTTTTATAGAGAAATTGGAAACAAATCAAAAGGAATATAAACAGCACCAAAAAAAAAAAAGTAAATATACACATTTTGGAGAAATGTTTATGAAGATCCTGTATGCTAAATGAAGAGAAAAAATAAACGAAACAGTAAGGAGTTCTAATGGAGAAGATATGAAGTGGGACAAATTAATGGCCAGAGAAATTGAAATGAAATTAAGTAATGCTCCTAAATGGAAAACCGCAGACCTAGAGAGAATACTTAACTTAACTTTTGCATAAAAGTATTAACATATTCAGGCAAACATTTAGCCATGATTAAGAATAACTTATATGTGCATTGTGAATGGACACCATCCTGGTTAACAACAGGAAAAACAATCCTCAAAAGTGAACCTGCAAGCTATCCTAAAAATTATAGACCAATAACTTTCCTTCCAATGATATAGAAAGTATATACTGAAATTCATGCTGACAGCATTTATAGTCATTTAGAAAGAAAATTCAGTTATAGTAATAGAACAAGAGTAGCAAAAGAAAAAAACATATTAATCAAATGATCATTTATTGCTTAATAAAACCTTAGTAAAAAAATTAAAAGGGGGGATCTAAGTATGGCATGTAGAGATTACTAAAAAGCTTTTGTCAGCATCCCACATTTATTGATAAAGGAAATCTTACAGATATATAAGATGCACCACCCATTGATCAGTTACAGTACACTGACCATGAAACATTTGCAAATCACTTTGCTGCTAAGCCATGTCAAGGGGCAAATTACTATCCAGGGATAAAAATTCAAAGGGAAATATTACAGGGTGATTTTTTTGTCACCACTGCTTTTTTTCTTGCCCTTAACCCATTAAGCCATTTACGTAACAGATTAGGTCATGGTTACAATTCAGCTTCAAGAAAAGAAGCTTGTTTAAAGACTTCTCAACTACTTTTTGTCGATGACTTAAAACTGTATAGTTCATCATATGAGGAGTTGAAAGCACACCTACAAATTGTTAAAACTTTCTTAGATGATATAAGAATGTCATATGGCCAATATTTAAAGCAGGAAAGTTCATAGGTTCATAGGTATGTACTAGGCTAATAGCCCTGGTGCCTTTACAAGCCTAGTCATAGGATTACCCTGGCATAGCCCCACCCAACCTTAGTTCCCAGTTCCTCTGTTAAGTAGAGCCACTGGAGTTATCCCCGGAGTGAATTTTCTGTTTCCTATCCACTCATCAAGATTTCTCTTGAAGAGGGTCAGCAAGGTGCTCTGCTTGACATGTATGGGGAAGTCTGTTCCATAGCATGTGGGCAGTCTCTGGATTATGACCCTGCCCCTCCAGCATATTCTGTTAATTGTGTAATGAGGTTGAGGTCTCTGGAGCATGTGGTGCGGAGAGATTGGGATTTTGTTAGATGTAGCATTTCTAACAGAGCTGGGTCAGACATGGCTTTGTAAGTCAAGCAGAGTTCACCTCTAAGTAGGTGATATAAGACAGAGAATACTTGGAGTCTTTTGAGTCTGTCCATGTAGGACAAGTATTTAAGGCCTAGGATCCTCTTTGAGAGGTACTTTTCTGACCCCTCCAGTTGTTGTAGGTGTCTAGTGAGGTACATGCCAAATGGGGCATTGTACTCGATGATTGGCCTAATGAGGGAAGAGTAGAGGAAGACAACGACCTCTTTCTTCCTGGATGCAAAACCCTTAGTAATGAGATGTGCCACACAGAATGACTTTCTGACCACAGTGGCAATATGGTGGTCAAAAGAGAGGTTGCTGTCAGCCTGTGTTCCCAGATCTCTTATAATGCCTTCTGTGTTTAGTGGACTACAATCAGTACGGTAATTCATGGGAACTGGGTTTTTCCCAAAGGGGATGACAGTGAGGCCATTCTGTCGGATGTCAACATCACTTGGGGAGTTGATAATAGCTCCCACCTTACAAAGTTGCAGTATCAAGAAATAATCTAGGACAGAAATGTTATATAAAGGAACTTGAGCAGGAGAAGTGTATAAATATTTTGGAGCTGATGAAAGAGCAGCAATAAGACATGAACAAATGAAAATAAATCTCAGTAAGGAAGACTAAAACTAATACTGAAAACTGCCTTAACATCTAAAAAATTAAGTCCAAATCTATAAACCAGTTTTCTCTTCCTTCTCTACCTTGCAGTTTTGGGATGATTGACTGACCCCAACAGATACTGGATCAGCTGGACAGGAAAACAAGAAAAATCCTTCATGCTTATCAAATGATACATAAAAATCAGTGTACACCAAGATATGTATTCCATTTTCAGAAGAAGGTATGGGTCTTCTGAAAATTGAATATATCTTCATGTTTCAAAGGTTCATAGGTAGGTACTAGGCTATCGGCCCAAGGGCCTAAGTAAGCCTAGCCAACAAAGGTTCCCTGGCTTACGCCACCCAAGAAAGTTAATTTCCTGTGCCCCTGTCGAACAGAGCCAAAGAAGTGATTCCCCAGGGTGTATTTCCTATTTCCCTTCCACTTATCAAGATTTTTCTTGAAGAGTGCTAATGAGGAACTTTGCTTGACATAGATGGGTAGCTTGTTCCAGAGTATAGGAAGTCTCTGGGACAGGAATCTATCCCTCCAGCATGTCCTGTTTATTGTGGTGACAAGGTTTAGGTCCCTAGAGCGTGTAGCTCGGAGGGATTGGGATTTCTTTAGGTGTAGCATGTCCAACAGCTTTATATGTTAGGCAGAAATCTCCTCGGAGTAGGCTATATGCTACAGAGTAAAGCTGGGGTTTTTTGAGACGGTCAGTGTAGGGCATCTGTTTGAGGCCAATAATCCTCTTTGTGAAGTACTTCTGTGGCCTTTCCAGCTGCTGCAGATGTCTTGTGAGGTACATTCCAAAAGGAGTGTTGTACTCTATAATGGGTCTAATGAGTGCCGCGTAGAGGGGAACAATGACCTCTGTTTTCCTGGATGAGAACCCTTTTGTGATGAGGTGTACCACATAAAAGGATTTCCTGACTACTGTGGCGATGTGATTATCAAAGGAGAGACTACTGTCCACCTGGGTCCCAAGGTCTCTTATCACACATTCGGCGTTAAGTAGACTGCCATTTATGTGGTAGTTCATGGGTACAGAGTTTTTACCAAAGGGCATGATAATGCACCTTTTGGCATTAAGCTTGAGGCCATGACTCTTACACCAGGCATCTGTCTCAGTGAGGCCCTTCAGTAGGATGTCCACATCATTTGGGGACTCGACCATGGCTCCTAGTTTGCAGTCATCTGTAAACTTCATTAGCCAGAGGCCTTCTGTGTTAGCCTGTACTTCAGAGAAGTAGATACCAAACAGGAGAGGTCCCAGGACTGAACCCTGTGGTACTCCACTTGTCACTGGTTTGAAGTAAGATTTGGATTCTGCAACTTTTACAGTGTGGGTTCTGTCAGTGAGCCAGTTGGCAAATGGCACATGAGCTTTTGGCTGTATTCATTACCAAGGCCAGCCATGCCAATTTACACAGCCAAGCAATACCTATATAAATGCCTTGCCACAGGCAATTTCAGAGGAAAGTACATGACTAATTAGCATATACCTCTCCGCTGGAATACCTCATTCACATGTAACCTCAAAGCCCACTTTGGTAATGTACATTTTTGTGCAAAAACTGTGTGGTAAGGCTGTCTGCAAATACAAACATGTTACAGTGAGCTGTACATCTCATGTACACCTCATTGTAACTTTTCTGAATACAGCTTAGATTAAATCATCCATATGTTTTATGATAATATGACAAGAATTCTAAGCAAAAAAAATTATAAATGGGAGTAAAATAATTTTCACTTTTAAAATTAGACTAAATTTGAGAACATTGAGTTAACTACCTATAATATGATATATAATTTAGACTACTTATTTAAAATGAAGTACAATTCAAATTAAAGAATTAATTTATTCAAGCCTATAGCACCTCTTTTATGTACTTCCAGTTCATGCACATAGCTCCTTATGGCATCCAGAAATCTTTGGGTCTATCTTCATTTTTGTTTCTGTTTGAGGCCAATAATCCTCTTTGTGAAGTACTTCTGTGGCCTTTCCAGCTGCTGCAGATGTCTTGTGAGGTACATTCCAAAAGGAGTGTTGTACTCTATAATGGGTCTAATGAGTGCCGCGTAGAGGGGAACAATGACCTCTGTTTTCCTGGATGAGAACCCTTTTGTGATGAGGTGTACCACATAAAAGGATTTCCTGACTACTGTGGCGATGTGATTATCAAAGGAGAGACTACTGTCCACCTGGGTCCCAAGGTCTCTTATCACACATTCGGCGTTAAGTAGACTGCCGTTTATGTGGTAGTTCATGGGTACAGAGTTTTTACCAAAGGGCATGATAATGCACCTTTTGGCATTAAGCTTGAGGCCATGCCTCTGACACCAGGCATCTGTCTCAGTGAGGCCCTTCAGTAGGATGTCCACATCATTTGGGGACTCGACCATGGCTCCTAGTTTGCAGTCATCTGCAAACTTCATTAGCCAGAGGCCTTCTGTGTTAGCCTGTACTTCAGAGAAGTAGATACCAAACAGGAGAGGTCCCAGGACTGAACCCTGTGGTACTCCACTTGTCACTGGTTTGAAGTAAGATTTGGATTCTGCAACTTTTACAGTGTGGGTTCTGTCAGTGAGCCAGTTGGCAAATGGCACATGAGCTTTTGGCTGTATTCATTACCAAGGCCAGCCATGCCAATTTACACAGCCAAGCAATACCTATATAAATGCCTTGCCACAGGCAATTTCAGAGGAAAGTACATGACTAATTAGCATATACCTCTCCGCTGGAATACCTCATTCACATGTAACCTCAAAGCCCACTTTGGTAATGTACATTTTTGTGCAAAAACTGTGTGGTAAGGCTGTCTGCAAATACAAACACGTTACAGTGAGCTGTACATCTCATGTACACCTCATTGTAACTTTTCTGAATACAGCTTAGATTAAATCATCCATATGTTTTATGATAATATGACAAGAATTCTAAGCAAAAAAATTATAAATGGGAGTAAAATAACTTTCACTTTTAAAATTAGACTAAATTTGAGTACATTGAGTTAACTACCTATAATATAACATATAATTCAGACTACTTATTTAAAATGAAGTACAATTCAAATTAAAGAATTAATTTATTCAAGCCTATAGCGCCTCTTTTATGTACTTCCAGTTCATGCACATAGCTCCTTATGGCATCCAGAAATCTTTGGGTCTATCTTCATTTACTAAGTGACTTACCAGCTGATAAATAATAGGCAATATTAGAAAGTGCAATGACTTATTACCAAAAATGCCACTAAGACTGTTAATCTAGCATATATTACAGTACAAAAATTAATCACTGTTCATCACTTATTATTCATTTTTTTATTTTCATAATCAAGAGTCTTACATGTTATTGAGGGGTATGGTGTGATACGCCATTGTGGGAGACAGAATAATTCATTGTCATAGTCCTTTCATATCACACTATACCTGATATACTACTAGTTGCTTGGTAGTAATTATGAAAATAAACAATATTTCCCTATGTTCTTAATATTCCAAGTGACTTACAAACTGTTGCATGGCATCAGATGAAACCCTAGATATTGAAGAAAACTGTCTTTCAAATTTGCACTGTAAGTTGCACATCTTGAGAAATATTCAGTGTTAATATTCTGCTAATTATGCAATTAAGCATATGTTTTCATATTTATGTAAATATCTCAATAAACATTCACTTATAAAGCAATTTCTTGTTGTCATGTAGAAGCTTAAGTTTGGTTAACAAAAATATTCTAACAATATATGTCTATGTTATACACTTTCCAAGATATGGTAAATTGTTTGTTAAGTTTAAAATATAATTTTGGGTTTGCATACATTACAGTATATTATAGTATTTATGGAAAGACTATGAATGCACTGACTATTATCACTGCAAAGACTACTTCTTACTAATAACCAGTGGCGGCTCGTGCCATCAGACTGCAGGACTGCAGCCCACCCAGTTGAAAAGAAAACAGTTTA